>NC_082707.1:8637345-8937345 GCF_030144855.1 Hypanus sabinus | reverse complement strand
TGATGTCAGGCTCACCGGCCTATAATTTCCTGGTTTATATTCAGAGCCTTTCTCAAACAGCAGAACACCATTGGCTATCCTCCAATCCCCTGATACCTCTCCCGTCACTAAGCATGATTTAAGTATCTCTGCCAGGGCCCCGGCAATTTCTGCACAGGGTCCGAGGGAACACCTTGTCAGACCCTGGGGATTATTCCACCCAGATATGCCTGTCTCCCAAATAAATCCATTTAAGATCTCCCCCATCTCTTTTGGCTCCATGCAAAGATTACCATTTTGATCTCCCAGAGGACCAATTTTGTTGCTTGCAAATCTTTTGCTCTTAAAGTATCTGCAGAAACCTTAGGATTCACCTTCACTTTTGTCTGCTAGAGCAACCTCATGCCATTTTTTAGCCTTCCTGATTGCTTTCTGCAGTGTTCTCTTGCATTTCTTGTACTCAAATACCTCATTTGTTCCTATTTGCTTGTACCTGCTCTTCACATCCTTTTTTTTCTTAACCAGGGCCTCAGGAGGTTAAAATAACAGGGGGGAAGGGGGATCTCATAGAAGCCTATCAAATATTGAAAGGCTGAGACAGAGAGGACATGGAGAAGATGTTTCCTATAGCGGGGAGAGTCAAGGACTAGATGGTGCAGTCTCAGAATAGAGGGAACTGAGAAGAGAAGGAGTTTCTTTATCCAGAGGGTGGTAAATTTACATATTTATTGAGATACAGCATCCTTCCATCCCTTCGAGCCATGCTCCCCAGCAATCCCACGATTTAATCTGAGCCCAATTATGGGCCAATTTACAATGACCAATTAACCTACCAACTGGTGAGGACTTTGGACTGTGGGAGGGAATGGGGGGACCCAAAGGAAAACAGGAAAACATACAAACTCCTTACAGGCAGCGGTGGGAATTGAATCTGGGTCACTGATTGTACTAACTACTGCACTACCATGCTGCCCCAATTCTGAGGAAGCTGTGGAATTCATCACCTCAGACATCTCTGGAGGTCAAGTCATTGAGTATATTAAAGCAGAGGTTGACAGGGTCCTGATTAGTCAGGGTGTCAAAGGTTACTGGGAGAAGGCTGGAGAATGGGGTTGAGAGGTATAATAAATCAGTATGATAGAATGGCAGAGCAGACTTGATCGGCTGAATGGCTAATTCTGCTTCTCTACAATCTATCTTATGGTCTTAAATGAAAACAGAAAGCAGGAACACTCACCAGGTCAGGATAAAGTAATTCTCTTCTTACAGATAGTATGATTCAGATAAGTGTCAGTTGTTATATATGGGGTAGACAAAATTTTCACAGTGAACAGTGATGGCGGAGCAGACTCGATAGGTCAAATGGACTAACACTGATCTAGTGAATTCTTGTTCTGGGATGATCTAATCCGAGCAATTGAACATGGACACAAGGAATTTCTGTTCTGGACCCGCTAAACCTGAGACCATTCTCAAATACACAAGAAAATCTGCAGTTGCTGGAAATCCAAGCAACATCCACGAAATGCTGGAGGAACTCAGCAGGTCAGGCAGCATCTATGGAAAAGAGTAAACAGTCGACGTCCAGGTTCTCAGATTAAGCTGGGTATTGTGTACAATGGCAGTTTGCAGAAGTAATCTCATTATCTCGACCCAGTGTCTGTGACCTGGTTTGACTGGCTTGAAGCAAAATTGAATAGAACAAAGGAAGTCACCAAAGGCATGAAGTTGTGTACTCCTTGGACTACATCCAATGGGAAGGGTTTCTGTGTCAGTCAGGTGACTCATAACCAATCACACTGAAGTGCATCATCTCAACTGGTAAAGAATGCATATAAAAACAGACGGTTGAATGCAAAGTAGCGATAACACCAGAGACCCTCCATCACGACGAAGATCCCCCATGCCAGGGGCTGGACGAAGAAAGGATCGATCGTCTGGCCAACAGAGATCCCCTATTTCAGTGTTAGAAATTGTAAACGTGGTCTGAGTGAGTATCGGTAAAGAAGCAACAGTAGAATCCATGTTGGCCCGCAGTCAACAAAGTTACACTGTTGTTTGTGCAGAGACAATAAAGTGCAAGCTTTGATTAATTATGAGTTGTCTAGTAAATTTCCTAACCTAGTTCCGTTGACAAATGGTCAGCAGAGTTAAATTTGCACAGACACATGGAGCAGCCTCATATGTGTTCAGAGATGTCGTTTCACACTCCGTCCACAGACCTTCAGTGGTCACACACACACACACACACACACACACTCACTCACTAATGAAATCTGCCAAATCCTCTCAAACTTGTCAAACACACTTGGGAGCTGAACGTTGAGCCACACAACAAATTTTATGCAACATGTTAGGGGTATGCATGGACACAGAGAAGCTATAATTTTCGCCAGGTATGCCACACCTACACCTCCATCCTGACAGGCGGAGGAGAGTGAGGGAGATACATGGGAGGGGGAGAGGCGTGGTGGGTAGGGGGTTGAACTCGACAGAATGGAAGCGCAGGGCTGTGTTCCAGTAGGCCAGCTTCTCAGACAAGGGGCTACCTTGTTCTTTGTCAGGCTGGTAACTGATAGGACTTTGCTCAGCCGATAGGAATTTGGTCTCTGTGGCAACCGCACAGTGTCAGACTGGGAAGGAAACTGCATCTGTGGAGTGGGGGGGGCTGTGGAAGGGGCAGGGAGCCCAGAGGCCTGGCTTTCTGTCTGTTACAGGGCTCTGGATGACATGCTGTGTCATGTGGGGTGGGGGGACCCAGGCTGGGGGGAAGGATATAAGTCTGTGAGTTGGGGAGGCGGTGGAGGTTCACTAAGAGAAGTTATTAAGACCTTAAGACAAAGGAGCAGAATTAGGCCATTCAGCCAAATAAGACTGCTTCTTCATTCTGTCATGGCTGGTTTATTATCCCTCTAAATCCAATTCTCCTGCCTTCTCCCCATAACATTTGATACCCTGACTAATCAAGAACCTATCAACCTCTACTTTAAATACACCCAATGACTTGGCCTCCATAGCTAATGAATTCCATAGATTCATCACCCTTTGGCTAAAGGAATTTCTCTTCATCTCTAATCTAAAGGGATATCTTTCTATTCTGAGGTGTGCCCTCTGGTCCTAGACTTCGCTACGATAGGAAACATTCTCTGCACAGCCACTCCGTCAAGACCTTTCAATATCTGATAGGTTTCAATAAGATCCACCCTTCTCATTCTTCTAAACTCCAGCAAGTACAGACCCAGAGCCATCAGACACTCCTCATACATTAACCCTTTCATTCTCACAGATTCTCGTCTACCTCCTCTGTAGGCTCTCCAAACCCAGCACATCCTTTCTTAGATAAGTGGCCTAAATAGCTCATAATACTCCAACTGCTGTTTGACCAGTGCATTACAGTCTCGCTTTTATATTCTAGTCCTCTCAAAATCAATGAAAACATTGCATTTGCCTTCCTTACCACTGACTCAGCCAGTAAGCTACATTAAGAGAATTCTGCACGAGGACTCCCAAGTCCCTTTGCACTCTGAGCTCAGAATTTTCTCCATGTTTAGAAAATAATCTATACCTTTATTTCTTCTGCCAGAATGCATGACCATTCTTTCCCCTACACTGCATTATTAATTGGAGTTGGATTGGATAAGGTTGGTGAGGGGGGGGGGGGGGTGTGCTGGGGCAGCGATGGGTGGAGTGTTGGGGTAAGGTGGTTAGGTGAGGGGTGTGGGGGTGGGGAAGATGGGAGTGATGATTATTGGGCTGGCTGGGGACTGATGGGGAGAGGTGAGGGGTGTGGGGGTGGGGAAGATGGTAGTGATAGTTATTGGGCTGACGGGGGACTGATGGGGAGAGGAGAGGGGTGTGGGGGTGGGGAAGATGGTAGTGATAGTTATTGGGCTGGATGGGGACTGATGGGGAGAGGTGAGGGGTGTGGGGGTGGGGAAGATGGTAGTGATAGTTATTGGGCTGGCTGGGGACTGATGGGGAGAGGTGAGGGGTGTGGGGGTGGGGAGGATGGTAGTGATAGTTATTGGGCTGGATGGGGACTGATGGGGAGAGGTGAGGGGTGTGGGGGTGGGGAAGATGGTAGTGATAGTTATTGGGCTGGCGGGGGACTGATGGGGAGAGGTGAGGGGTGTGGGGGTGGGGAGGATGGTAGTGATAGTTATTGGGCTGACGGGGGACTGATGGGGAGAGCTGAGGGGTGTGGGGGTGGGGAAGATGGTAGTGATAGTTATTGGGCTGGATGGGGACTGATGGGGAGAGGTGAGGGGTGTGGGGGTGGGGAAGATGGTAGTGATGGTTATTGGGCTGGCGGGGGACTGATGGGGAGAGGTGAGGGGTGTGGGGGTGGGGAAGATGGTAGTGATAGTTATTGGGCTGCTGGGGGACTGATGGGGAGAGGTGAGGGGTGTGGGGGTGGGGAGGATGGTAGTGTTAGTTATTGGGCTGGATGGGGACTGATGGGGAGAGGTGAGGGGTGTGGGGGTGGGGAAGATGGTAGTGATAGTTATTGGGCTGCTGGGGGACTGATGGGGAGAGGTGAGGGGTGTGGGGGTGGGGAAGATGGTAGTGATAGTTATTGGGCTGGATGGGGACTGATGGGGAGAGGTGAGGGGTGAGGGGGTGGGGAAGATGGTAGTGATGGTTATTGGGCTGGCGGGGGACTGATGGGGAGAGGTGAGGGGTGTGGGGGTGGGGAGGATGGTAGTGATAGTTATTGGGCTGGCGGGGGACTGATGGGGAGAGGTGAGGGGTGTGGGGGTGGGGAAGATGGTAGTGATAGTTATTGGGCTGGATGGGGACTGATGGGGAGAGGTGAGGGGTGAGGGGGTGGGGAAGATGGTAGTGATGGTTATTGGGCTGGCGGGGGACTGATGGGGAGAGGTGAGGGGTGTGGGGGTGGGGAGGATGGTAGTGATAGTTATTGGGCTGGCGGGGGACTGATGGGGAGAGGTGAGGGGTGTGGGGGTGGGGAAGATGGTAGTGATAGTTATTGGGCTGGATGGGGACTGATGGGGAGAGGTGAGGGGTGTGGGGGTGGGGAAGATGGTAGTGATAGTTATTGGGCTGGATGGGGACTGATGGGGAGAGGTGAGGGGTGTGGGGGTGGGGAGGATGGTAGTGATAGTTATTGGGCTGGATGGGGACTGATGGGGAGAGGTGAGGGGTGTGGGGGTGGGGAAGATGGTAGTGATAGTTATTGGGCTGGATGGGGACTGATGGGGAGAGGTGAGGGGTGTGGGGGTGGGGAAGATGGTAGTGATAGTTATTGGGCTGGATGGGGACTGATGGGGAGAGGTGAGGGGTGTGGGGGTGGGGAGGATGGTAGTGATAGTTATTGGGCTGGCGGGGGACTGATGGGGAGAGGTGAGGGGTGTGGGGGTGGGGAAGATGGTAGTGATAGTTATTGGGCTGACGGGGGACTGATGGGGAGAGGTGAGGGGTGTGGGGGTGGGGAAGATGGTAGTGATAGTTATTGGGCTGCTGGGGGACTGATGGGGAGAGGTGAGGGGTGTGGGGGTGGGGAAGATGGTAGTGATAGTTATTGGGCTGGATGGGGACTGATGGGGAGAGGTGAGGGGTGTGGGGGTGGGGAAGATGGTAGTGATGGTTATTGGGCTGACTGGGGACTGATGAGGAGAGGTGAGGGGTGTGGGGGTGGGGAGGATGGTAGTGATAGTTATTGGGCTGGATGGGGACTGATGGGGAGAGGTGAGGGGTGTGGGGGTGGGGAGGATGGTAGTGATAGTTATTGGGCTGGATGGGGACTGATGGGGAGAGGTGAGGGGTGTGGGGGTGAGGAAGATGGTAGTGATAGTTATTGGGCTGGATGGGGACTGATGGGGAGAGGTGAGGGGTGTGGGGGTGGGGAAGATGGTAGTGATAGTTATTGGGCTGGATGGGGACTGATGGGGAGAGGTGAGGGGTGTGGGGGTGGGGAAGATGGTAGTGATAGTTATTGGGCTGGCTGGGGACTGATGGGGAGGTGAGGGGTGTGGGGGTGGGGAGGATGGTAGTGATCGTTATTGGGCTGGATGGGGACTGATGGGGAGAGGTGAGGGGTGTGTTGGTGGGGAAGATGGTAGTGATAGTTATTGGGCTGGATGGGGACTGATGGGGAGGTGAGCGGTGTGGGGGTGGGGAGGATGGTAGTGATAGTTATTGGGCTGGCTGGGGACTGATCGGGAGATATACGAGCTAGGGATGCTGACTGGCGATTTTGGAGGGATGTTGTGGATGGGGTGTATTGGGCTGGGGAGTGTGGATAGGGGGTATTGGGCTGGGAAAACGTTGGTGATGGGTATGTTGGGGTGGGTAAATATTGGAGATTTGGGGTGTTGAAGGGTGAGGGATGTTGAAGAGTGGAGTATATTGAAGGGTTGGGGTATTTTGGAAGTTTAGGTATATTATAGGGTGGGGGATGTTGGGGCCAGAGGTCAGGAATATTCATGGCCGAATGGAATTGCTGACGTTAGTCCATGAGGTGGCGTAAGCTTGATATGCCAAGTGGCCTCTGTGGCAACGAAGAGTGTAGATTGGTAGAGTGCAGGGAGAGGCTGTGAGGGGGTGGGAGTGCAGGAGTCTTTGTTGTTGGGTCAGAGTGATATCTCTACGTTTCTTTTCTCTAGCTCTCCCCTTGCCCCATCCTTACATCTTCCCCTACAACTTCTTTCTTCTCCTGCTCTCCTCATTCAGCCTTCCAGCCAGACACCCTCCCCTCACCTCCCCTTCCACTTGCTCCACCAGCTGTGATCTCTCCCCTCCCTCCCAACCACTCACTCCCCCTCCACTCTTCCGGCTGTGATCTCTCCCCTCCCTACCAACCACTCACTCCCCCTCCATTCTTCCAGCGTGATCTCTCCCCTCCCTTCTGGACACATAACAGTCAGTGCGACACTAATACAGCTCGGGGCGTCGGACTTTGGGGTTCAATTCTGGCACTGTCTGTATGTTCTCCCCTTGAATGCGTGGGGTCCTTCCGGGTGCTCTGGTTTCCAAAGGGGTACCAGTTAGTAGGTTAATTGCTCACTGTAAATTGTCCTGTGATTAGGCTGGGGTTAAATCAATGGGTTGCTTGGCGATACGGTGGACCTGTTCTGCACTGTAACTCAATAAATAAACCCAAGACATTTTGAGTCACTGCCCGAGTCAGCAGATACACTAGGTCGGCACAACATTGTGGGCCGAAGGGCCTGTAATGTGCTGAACTATTCTATGTTCTAAATCAATGGGTTGCTTGGTGATGCTTTGGATCTGTTCTGCACTGTAACTTAATAAATAAACCCAAGACGTTCTGCCAATGCTGGGGGACCTCAGCAGGCCAGACAGCATCTATGGAAAGGAATAAACAGTTGACATTTTGGGCCAAGGCTCTTCACCAGAACTCCCCTCCCTCCCCTCCTCCCTATCTCCTTTCCCCTCCATTTTGCACTCTCGAAGCCCGGCCCTCCCCTTGACAACTGCCCCTCTTCCTCACCTTGGATCTCCTGCTCGCTGGTTTTGGGGCTGCTCCTCGCTCGCCGCTCCATCTTCTTGAGGCTGGATCCTCCGCCCCCTCCCCCTCCGCCTCCCACGCCCATCACACACGGCCCCTTTCCGTAGCCGTTGTAGATCGCTGTGCAGGAGCTGACGTGGCTCTTGTAGATGGCCGTGGGCGGGCTGTTGAGTCGGTTCTGACGGTCGGTCTTCAGCTTCTTGTGGAGTCGGTCGTGTTTGCTGTACTGGTCCTCCCTGGTCGTGTAGCTGGACATCCCGTACAGAGGGATAAATTCTGAATAGGAATGGGAGAGGGAGAGTTAGTGGCAGGGAAACAGCAGGACTAATGACAGTGGAGACGCATGACCCCTTCCAACACCACATCGTTCCATAATTCCTTAGTGCGTCTGGGCAACTCAAAACCAGTTCCTTTCCCCAAGCACTCAGGCTGATCAACACCCCACCCCTCCACACTCCCCCAGTCACCGCTATTTATCATCTCCTGTCAGTCACAGACATCCCTGTACCTACTGTCACTTTATGGACATACAACCAGTCTGTGTATATAAGCAATCGTATGTTTTTCTGTTTATTGTGGTTTTTTTACTACTGTGTTCTTTATCTTGCTGTGTATTGGCTCAGCTGCCAGGTCAGGGATGAGTGGAGAGAGAAGATTAATTGAAGGATTGGACCACAGGAGGTTTTTATTCAAGGAAAGTGCTATCTTCAAAGGAAATTCCAAAGCATTCTGCCACCTTTATCCATGATCTATTCCTGGATTTTCCAACACATCATATTTTCTGTCGATGGGGAGGAGAAGTGCAAACTTGCCTTGCAGTTTTTGATGATGGGCTCCTTGCCTGCTCTGCCATAAGAGTCACAGAACACTACAGCACAGAAACAGGCCCTTCGACCCTTCTTGTCCGTGGCTGATTATGACCTGATCTTCTGCCTAGTCCAATCCACCTACATCTAGACTAAATTCTACCAAACCCCTCCCATCTTTGTACCTATCCAAGCTTCCTTTAGATGTTTAAATTGAACCTGAATCCACAACTTCAGTGGCAGCTCATTCCACACTCTCACTACCCTCTGAGTGAAAACGTCCTCCCTCCTGTTCCCCTTAAACATTTCATCTTTCACCCTTAACCCATGACCTCTAGTGCTAGTCCCAGTGGAAAAAGCCTGCTTGCATTTACCCTACCTATATGCTTCATAATTTTGTTATGTCAATCAAATCTCTCCTCATTCTCCTGCATTTGAGGGAATAAAATCCTAATCTATTCAACCTTTCCCTTAACTCAAATCCTGGCAAAATCTCCTCTGTATTCTTTCAAGCTTACCGATGTCTTTGCTGTAGATAGGTGACTACACTCCAAATCAGGCCTCAACAATGTCTTGTACAATTTTAACATATCATCCCATCTTTATGTCCTCAGTACTTTGATATAGGAAAGCTAATGTGCCAAGGTTCTCTTTACAATCTTAACTACCCGTGACGCCACTTTCAAGGAATTATGGATTTGTACTCCCAGATCCCTTTGTTCTACCACACTCCTCAGTGCCCTACCATTCACTATTCAAGTCCTGCCCTGGGTTGTCCTCCCAAAATGCAAATCTCACACTTGCCTTTATTAAATTCCATCTGCCATTTTCAGCCTGTTTTCCCAGCTTGTCCAGACCTCACGCCAAGCTTTGATATCCCTCTTCGCCGTCTGCTACACCTGTATATGCTTTCTTTGTGCTCTTATCTACCTGCGATTCCTTTAACCCTTGTCTAAACCTTTTATCAAAGGAAGAAACCTTACAAAGATTGTGAACACAAGACGCAGAACAATACTTTGAAGAAACAAGCCCTTTGGCCCACAGTGTCATACTGAACCTTTTTAACCAATGAAACCAAAACCCTTCTGGTCACACAAAGTCCCTACCACTCCCTCAGCCCATGCCCACAGAGGGGTCCTAAACAATCCTCCCAGACCTGAACTTTCCAAAGTACCCTGACAGAAAATGCCATCGGCACTCTAAACCGCATCTCAACCCACAAGCCTGCAAATCCACCGGTGACATTCTTACTCATTCTCTCACCCGTACTTCCCCCTCACCAATGAATTCTTCTTTCTCACCTGCACTCCCTCTCTCCCTTGCCTGCACTCCCCCTCCCTCACCTGTCCTGCCACTCTCTCACCTGAATTCACTCTTTTTCACGTGTACTTCCCCTCCCTCACTGCACTCCCCCTCCCTCATTGTACTCCCTCCCCCTGACCTGTACACTCCCTCAAGAGTACTACTCCTTTCTCACCTGTACTAGCCCCTCACTCACTGGTACTCCATCTCCGCAACTGTAATCTCCTCCCATTCCCCCAGGTCAGATCCTTGTCCATGTGTCTCACCCCCTCTCCTCCGGTCAGAGTATCTCACCCCCTCTCCCCCACCACCCCGGTCAGAGTGTCTCACCCCCTCTCCCCCCCCCCCCGGTCCATGTGTCTCACCCCCTCTCCCCCCCGGTCCATGTGTCTCACCCCCTCTCCTCCGGTCAGAGTATCTCACCCCCTCTCCCCCACCACCCCGGTCAGAGTGTCTCACCCCCTCTCCCCCCCCCCCCCCGGTCCATGTGTCTCACCCCCTCTCCCCCCCGGTCCATGTGTCTCACCCCCTCTCCCCCCCCGGTCCATGTGACTCACCCCCTCTCCCCCCCCCCCCCGGTCCATGTGTCTCACCCACTTCCCCCCCCCAGTCCATGTGTCTCACACCCTCTCCCCTCCCCGGTCCATGTGTCTCACCCCCTCCCCCCCCAGTCCATGTGTCTCACCCCCTCTCCCCTCCCCGGTCCATGTGTCTCACCCCCTCCCCCCCCCAGTCCATGTGTCTCACCCCCTCTCCTCCCCCCAGTCCATGTGTCTCACCCCCTCTCCCCTCCCCCGGTCCATGTGTCTCACCCCCTCTCCCCCCCAGTCCATGTGTCTCACCCCTCTCCCCCCAAGTCCATGTGTCTCACCCCTCCCCCCCGGTCCATGTGTCTCACCCCCTCTCCCCCCCCGGTCCATGTGTCTCACCCCTCCCCCCCCCCAGTCCCCCCCCCCACTCCCCCCCCCGGCCCATGTGACACCCCCTCTCCCCCCCCAGTCCATGTGTCTCACCCCCTCTCCCCCCCCCCCGGTCCATGTGTCTCACCCCCTCTCCCCCCCCGGTCCATGTGTCTCACCCCCTCTCCCCCCCAGTCCATGTGTCTCACCCCCTCTCCCCTCCCCGGTCCATGTGTCTCACCCCCTCTCCCCCCCGCCGGTCCATGTGTCTCACCCCTCCCCCCCCAGTCCATGTGTCCCCCCCCATCTCCCCCCCCCCGGCCCATGTGACACCCCCTCTCCCCCCCCCCCAGTCCATGTGTCTCATCCCCTCTCCTCCCCCCAGTCCATGTGTCTCACCCCCTCTCCCCCCCCCGCCGGTCCATGTGTCTCACCCCCTCTCCCCCCCCCCGGTCCATGTGTCTCACCCCCTCTCCCCCCCGCCGGTCCATGTGTCCCCCCCTCTCCCCCCCCGGTCCATGTGTCTCACCCCCTCTCCCTCCCAGTCCATGTGTCTCACCCCCCTCTCCCCTCCCCGGTCCATGTGTCTCACCCCCTCTCCCCCCCCCGCCGGTCCATGTGTCTCACCCCCTCTCCCCCCCCCCCCGGTCCATGTGTCTCACCCCCTCTCCCCCCCCCGGCCCATGTGTCTCACCCCCTCTCCCCCCCCCCAGTCCATGTGACACCCCCTCTCCCCCATGGGTCAGATCTTCGGGACTGATATTTACCTTGCTCCCCATATATAGTGGGTGGCAGGTGATGCTGGTAGAACGGCGGGGGAATGTCTCCCGGACCTGTGACTGGCGGGTAGTATGCTGGGTGAGTGTGAGAAATGAGTTGCGGGTGATGCGTGATATATGGGGGCAGGTGGGGGCTCGGAGACATCGCTGAGGGGTAACTGGGCGGGAAGCACTCCGGGGACTGTGGAGTGACCACCACCCTGCGGACACCTGTGCTGTCTTCGATCACCTGCGGAGAGGCGGAGGGAGAGGGAGAGGGAGAGGGAGAGGGAGGAGAAGAGATGGGGAGAGCGAGAAGGTGGGAAGAAAGAGAGGAGATGGGGAGAGTGAGGAGGAATGAGGGGAGTGGGAAGAGATGGAAGAGAGAAGGAATGGGAGAGTGAGAGAGGAAGAGGAAGGTGGGTAATGAGAGATGGAGAGGAGAGAGAAAGAGTGGGGTGATGGGAAGGGAGAGAGGGTGGGGGAGTGAGTGAGGGAGGGGTGAGAGAGAGAAAGTGGGAGTTAGTACATTCTGAGACAGTATTACAGAATATTTTCCCTACATTGTGTCCCAGTTACATGCAAGAAACCACAGGTCACTGTTGATCGACAGAATCCCATTCCAGAGAACAGTCCCTGACTCCAACGAACCTGCTTCCCCCCACTCCCCCACCTCTCTGTGCTCACGCCTGCACACAGGAGGCCCGCGGAGCAGCAAGGTGGGGGGATCCCTCCCCCTCGCTGTGTTTCTGGTAGAAGCAGAGAGACACACGCTCACAGCATACACACACAGAAACAGGAGCAAATCATCAAACCAAGATATTCTGCAGATGCTGGAATCTAAGCAACGCACACAAAATGCTGGAGGAGCTCAGCAGGCCAGGCAGCATCTGTGGAAATGAATAAACTGTCAACTTTTCAAGCCGGGACCCTACATCAGGACTGGAAAGGACAGAAACAGACACCAGAGTAACATGCATGCAAGAATATGTGCTGAGAGGAGCGCGCGCACACACTCACACACACACACACCCGCCGCCCCCCCCCCCACCCACCGGACCGGACAACAGGCACATTTCCACTTCCTGAGTTCAAAAATAGGTCACCACTGTTTAGTTAAACTAATCACTAATTCACTAATTATATCCCGATCCCAGGAATCAACTTACAGAACTGAACAGTAACAATTCAGTCTTATACTTACCCTTATCATGAATTCTCTGTACCCACAGAATCCCCTCCTACAGCCCATGGACCCTCTACCCCAATACTGACTCTCCCCACCCACCGAATCCCCTCCCACAACTCACTGACTCTCTGTACCTCCTCCAACTCTCAACCATCGAACCCCTTCCCGCAGCCCACAGGCACTCTTCCCGTTACCAATGCTCCCCACACCCATGAATCACCTCCGACAGCCCAGACACTCTCCCTAGTTACCAAAGGTCCCCATACTTACTGAATCCTCTCACACAGCCCTCGGACACTCTCCCCATTCACTGATTCTCCCCCCCTCACACCGAATCACTTCCTACAGATCATGGATTCTTTACCCATCATCAACCCTCCCCACAGCTCATGGACACTCTCCATGTCGTATACTCTCAGCCTGCTGAATCTTCTCTTTGAAGAAGATTTGTACCTAAAACAAGCCATGAAATGTCCTTTCTATTTTCTTTCTCTCAAGACTGGAACTCCTAATGGCCTCAGTCTCCTGGTGTCTTCCACCATCACACTAAGAACCCATTGGCTAATTAAAGCTGGGAGGCTGACAATTCCTCTCCTGGGTTCTATTCGAGGGGGAATAGACCTGATCTCCTTCATTAGATCTGAGCCTCACCTTAATCACTCACCAGTGAGGTGACCCTCAAGACCTGCTCAGCACCCACACTTTCCTCCCATTGGTGCCCCTTCTCCTTTCCTTTCTCTCATGGTCCAGTGCCCTCTCCTCTCAGATTCCGTCTTCTTCACTCACCTGTGAGATGTAACCTGGCGGGACGTGAATGGGGGGAATGGATCCATTGGGGGACATCATGGGCACCTCAGCTGGACCTGCAAGAACACACATCGTGAGAGAGGGATTGGAAAGGCAGTGAGTCAGGTCCGGAGGTGCGAGTCGAGCTCATGTTCCTCATTCTCCCGTGATGTTCACTCCTCTCCGTGATGCTGAGGCTGTGAGGCTGCCCCAGATGCTACACACTGTGTGTCTGCAAGCATTGTGTAAATTCACCCCACCGATATGATGAACTGAGATGGAGGCTTTGGGACTGCTCAGGGGATACGGACCTAAGGACTCAATCTGCTTCGGAATGCTTCTCCTATCACTTCTATTGCTTGCATGATTTGTTTTTCTTTTTCTCTGTACACTGGGTGTTGGTCTTCACTTTTTTTAATTGGGTTCCTCTGGGTTTCTTGCGTTGTGGCTGCTTGTAAGCTGACAGATCTCAAGCTGTACAGTTTATACATTTGCTGATAATAAATGTACTGGAATCTTGAATCCTGAACCTGTCATGAAATGCTTTTTGCAGCAGCTGCCAAGTGTAACACATAAAATTACTACAGTACCGTGCAAGACTAGGGCACCCTTATCTATAGATGTGGCTAAACCTTTGCACATTACTGTATGTCATGAAATCTGTTGTTTTCTACAGCAGTACAGAATAATAAAAACTGTAATTTACAATGAGAAGTACATAATATTTAAAAAATAAATTCAGTAGTACAAAAGGAGAGGGAAAAGTAGTGTTCATGGGTTCAAAGTCCGTTCAGAAATCTGATGGCTGGGGGGAAGAAGCTGTTCCTATAACATTGAGTGTGTGTCTTCAGGCTCCTGTACCTCCTCCTTGATGGTAGTAGTGAGAAGAGAGCATGTCCTGGGTGGTGGGGGTCCTTAACGATGGATGCCACCTTTCTGAGGCATTCCTTTTTGAAGGTGTCCTAGATGCTGGAAGTCTAGTGCCTGTGATGGAAATGGCTGAGTTTACAACTTCCTGCAGCTTTTTCTGATTTTGTGCGGCGGCCTCTCCCGTACCAGACGGTGATGCAGCCAGTTAGAATGCTCTCCATGGTACATCCGAATCAGGTTTCTTACCACGGATTTTAGTGACATGAAATTGTAGCAGTTTTCCCACATTAAGAGCTCCCCCGTGCAGGTTTGCTGTCAATGTTGTATACATTGGACAGTCACCACCACAGCGCAGACGAAAGATCACCAGAAATTATAAAATAAATCAGTCGTTCAAAAAAGTAATAAAACAGTGTTCCAGTTTTCACCGACCATTCAGAAATTTGATGGGTGCCATAGTATCGTAGCGGTCAGCACAATGGTTTGTAGTGCCAGCAATCAGGGATTCGTTTCAATTCCCACCGCTGTCTGTGCGGAGTTTCTACGTTCTCCCTGTGGTGTGTACCACCTGGGTTTTGTCTTTTGTCCAGTGCTTTGGTTTCCTCCCACAGTCCACAGTCCAAAGATGTACGGGTTAGGGTTAGTACGTTGTGGCAACATTAGCGGGTGGCTTCCCCTGTAAGTATTTCACCTTTCCTCCTTTACCCACGACCTCTAGTTTTAGTCCCACCCAACGTCAGTGGAAAAAGGAGAGAAACCATTCTAATTTTGATAACTTATATCCAAAGTCCTCTAAATCAGGCTGGAAGAAGCCATCCTCGAATCATCACTGCGCCCCAGAAGAAGAATCCTTGCTGCACTCCCTCTTTCAGGAGGGTGTCCCTCCTCAGGTAGGGAGGCCAGACAGTGTTCCAGGGAAGTCTCACCACCACCCACAGAACATAGAACAGTACAGACGAGAACGGCACCTTGGGGACAAATATACTAGAATCATTGATGTCATGCCCAAGACAGCTCACCAACACTTCTTCCTCAGGAGGCTAAAGAAATTTGGCATGTCCCTGTCGACTCTTACTGATTTTTATCAGAATATCATAGAAAGCAATCTCTCTTGGCAACTGCTCTGCCTGTGACTGAAAGAGACTGCGGAGAGTTGTGGACACCACAGAAACCAGCCTCCCCTCCGTGGACTATGTCTACACTTCTCACTGCCTCAGTAAAGCAGCCAGTATAATCAAATACCCCACCCGCCCCAGACATCCTCTCCTCTCGCCTCTCCCATCAGACTGACGCCACGCAGACAATCTCTGAAGAGTACTGATAATAGCCGGGATCTCCCATCTTATAAAGACACTGCCCAGAAGAAGGCAAATAGCAAACCACTTCAGCGGAAAAATTTATCGAGAACGATCCTGAGAGACCAGGATCATAGAAACATAGAAAATAGGTGCAGGAGTAGGCCATTCTGCCCTTCGAGCTTGCACCACCATTCAGTATGATCATGGCTGACCATCCAACTCAGAACCCTGTACCTGCCTTCTCTCCATACCAAGATCTCCCACATCATACAACACCGCATATAATGAATGAATGAATGAATGGGAGAGGTTGCATAACCAGGACTTGTGAGATGCACCAGCTGCTCATATGACCATCCACCACCTGCTCCCATGGCTTCACTTAGGGGGGTAAGCTCCCTTGACCAAGGGTGACCTGTAGGTTTGTGGAGGGTAGGAACACCCTACCCCTTTCATGAAAATGTATCTCAACCCTGTCACCCAATCCCAACTGGCAGAAGATACAAAAGCCTGAAAGCACATACCACCAGGCTCAAATACAGCTTCTGTCCACTGTTATCAGACTTGGGAATGAGCCTCTTGTACAATAAGACAGACTCTGGCCTCATAATCTACCTGGTTATGATCTTGCACTTTACTCTTTACCTGTACTGCATCTTTCATAGAAACATAGAAAACTTACAGCACAATACAGATCTTTTGGCCCACAAAGCTGTGTTGTACATGTCCCTAACTTGGAAATTACTAGGCTTATCTACAGCCCTCTATTTTACTAAGCTCCATATACCTGTCCAAGAATCTCTTAAAAGACGTATCTGCCTCCACCACCATTGCCGGCAGCCCACTCCACACACTCACCACTCTCTGAGTAAAAAACTTACCCCTGACATCTCCTCTGTGCCTACTCCCCAACACTTTAAACCTGTGCCCTCTTGTGGCAACCATTTCAGCCCATTTCAGTAGCATTTACACTTCATTCTACATTGTTATTGCTTTACCTTGTTCTAATTCAATGCTCTGTGTAATGATCTGATCCGTAGGAACAGAGTGCAAGACAAGCTTTTCACTGTATCTCAGTACACATGACTATGATAAGCCAAAAAGAATGTTTTTAAAAAAAGGGTTAAGTAATCACGATGAGGGAGATGGGTGATCAAGGGTTCTTTTACACATGCGATGTCTGAGGAAGTGCCTGATGATGGCAGGAGAGAAGCTATACTTAAAACATTTAATGATTGGTCACACATACATTGAAACACAGAGAATGTGTCATTTGCGTCAACAACCAACACAGTTCAAGGATCTGCTGGGGGCAGCCCGCAAGTGTCACCATGTTTCCGGCGCCAACAAAGCACGCCCAGAACTCACTAACCTTAACCCGTATGCCTTTGGAATGTGGAAGCAAACTGGAGCGCCAGCCAGTCAGAAGGAGTTAAAGATTAAAGACTAACTCTATATGTCACGCATACATTTTGGGTCAACAACCAGTGCAGTGTGGGGATTGTTGGGGGCAGCCGACAAGTGTTGCTCTGCTTCTGGCACCAACATAGGTGACCACAAACGGCAGCAACACTGGATGGAGGAACCATACCTTGAGGTCTCGCCAGCGAGGGGCACCCTACAACCATGAGATAGATCTGCAGAATTAGGCCATGCTGCCTATCAAGCGGAAAATCCCACAAAGGGTGGTTGATTCAGCCCGGTACGTCAGGGTAAAGCCCTCCCACTGAGAACATCTACATGAAACATTGTTGTAGAAAAGCAGCATCATCAGAGATCCTCACCATCCAGGCCGTGCTCTCTTCTCACCCCTGCCTTCAGGTAGAAGCCACAGGGCTCGTCTCACCAGGTTCATGGATGGTTACTACCCCTCAACCATCAGGCTCTTGACCAAAAAACACTCATTCTATTACCAATGGCTTCACATTAAGACATCTTTAGCTTGTTATTTCATGCTCTCGTTATTTATTGCTATTTATTTATATTTGCATTTGCACAGTGTTGTTCATCGATCCTGTTTACAGTTACTATTCTATAGATTTGCAGGGAAATGAATCTCAGTGTTGCATGTGATGACACGTACGTACTCTGATAATAAACTTTACTCTGAACTTTGAGTCTGTTCCACTGTTCAATTATGGCTGATTTTATTTTCGAAGGTTCAAAGGTCAAGTTTAAGAGAAATGTATACTATATTCCGAAATGCTTTTTCTTCGCAAATCATCCACAAAAACAGAGACATGCCCCAAAGAATGAACGACAGTTAAACATGAGAACCCCAAAGTCCCCCCCAGCTCCCCCCCGCACGTAAGTGGCAGCGAGCAATGATCCCCATACCACCCCCCAGCAAAAATATACGCGCATCGGTACATTCACTGAACCCTACGTGTGTTAAGCAATAGCAAAAACACAGACCTTGCAGTTACCCCAAAAGCTTCGCATTTCATCCAAATTCGACAACCCACAGGTTTTCTCTCTCCTGGCAAGGGAGAGGGAGGTGTCCCCCATTTTCACAGCGAGCGGGAGACATAACAACAACCCTCTGGTTACGATCTTAAAAGTCTGTTTCGTCGCTGTTTTTGAGCTCCACGTCCGAAGATTGCAAAGACCTCGGGTCTTCGAGCCCACAGCAAAGGATTTTCCGGCCTCCCCGATGACACACGGGTCTCCGGCTGTGACACCGACCCTCGATCCGCCCGTCTCCAGAGCCCCGAGCGCTTAGGCTCCCGAACACGATCGAGACTCTCAGGCCAAACCCTTGCCACGTCGAATGGCAGCAGGTTGTGGGTCCCATTCCCATGAAGAACTGAAGCCTGCGTGTAACTCCAGGCCAGGGTGCTCCATAGCCCCGTTCCCCTGCTCTCTGCTCTCCTCCAGTGACACTTAACTTCCTTACAAACCTGTCAGCTCATCCATGCTGACAGGGTGCCAATCCATGGACATGAGCAACAGTAGACCATTTGGCCCTTCCAGTCTATTCCATCATTCCAGGGCAGACAGCTTCTTCTGTCTCAGCTCCACGTCCCTTACACAGGATGAACTGACAGCAATGCCAAATCTTGACTGGGCCGCTCAGCTCAGTTAACTGTATCCTGCCCTTCCCCGGCTGCGGGACCAGGCGCAGATCACAACCCTCCTCCCCCTGCAACCAGACATCCCCTCACTCACTCCTCCCTCGACAAGATCCGCAAAACATCTCCCATGTGCAATCCTCCCTTAACGATTAGCCTTATTGGTACATCGAGCCCTGCAGTGAAACGTGTCACTTGCAGCAGATCAAGTTAGCAGTCTGCTTTTCTGGCACTAACCTAGCACGTCTATAACTTTGTAACCTGATCTGTACATCTTTGGACTGTGGGAGGAAGCATTGAAAACCAGTGAAAAGCGTCATCTGTTTCAGTGACCAACACAGTCTGAGGCTGTGCTGGGGGCAGCCTGCAATTTTTGCCCTCCTGGTGCCAACACAAATGCCCAAAACTTACGTGCCCCAACCCGTACGTTTTTGGAATTTCGAAGGAAACCGATGCAGTCACAGGGAGAACATACAGTCCGCAGTGGGAATCGAATCCCAGACTTTCAGTTGATTAATGTTATGCTAACCGCTATGCTACCGTTAAAGCCCCATCTCTTACAAACAAGTGCCTCAGTCCAGTGGGAAAGCTGAGGGGCACCTCCCCCCTCACTCTCTCCACAAACAACTGGAAATGCCTTTATAATCATCACTTTCACGCTGGTTTGGTATGGCAACCTTTCTCATTTCATCCCAACAGGTCCCACTGATCTGGGATGGAACGCTGGAGGATAGCGAGCAGGGGATCACCATTTCCCAATCAAAGATGAGTTCTGCACATAAGCAGACATTCCTGTGCTGAGAGAAACAATTTAAACCATGGTAAATTTGCCTGGACCACTCTGTCCATCCAGCCATTGCTAGCTCACAACAGCACGGTAGCATAGCGAGTAGGGCAACGCTTCACAGTGCCAGTGATCGGGATTCAATTCCTGTCGCTGTCTGAGGCAGTTTGCATGCTCTCCCCTTGATTCTGTGGGTTTCCTCCAGGTGCTCCGGTTTCGGGTCAGGGTTAAAAAGTTGTGGGCATGCTGTGTTGCTACCGTAAGCATGACCACACCTGCAGGCTGCCCCAGCACATCCTCGAACCATGTCGGAACTTACCGGAATTTCTGCGTGCTTAGTTGCAGTAGCATCTTCAGGTCCAGAAAATGGTGCAAAAAGAGATAGCGGTAGAGGTTGTAGAGCAATTACTACTGATCCTTTTGGGCTGCTTATCCAAGAAAAGATGTGCTGGCATTGGAGAGGGTTCAGAGGAGGTTCACAAGGATGATTCCGGGAATGAAAGGGTTATCATACGAGGAACATTTGATGGCTCTAGGTCTGAACTTGCTGGAACTTAGAAGGATGAGGGAGCTCTCATTGAAACCTTTTGAATGTTGAAAGGCCTAGACAGATGTGGAAAGGATGTTTCCATGGAGTGGGAGTCTAGGACAAGGGGGAACAGCCTCAGGATAGAGGGGGGGTCCACTTAAAACAGAAATGAGGAAAATTTTCTTTAGCCAGGTGGTGAATTTGTGAAATTTGTTGCGTTAGGCAGCCGTAGAGTCCAGGTCATTGGGTGTATTTAGAAATATAGAACACTACAGCACAGTCCATACCCTTCAGCCCTCCATGTTGTGCCCACCCATATAATCGTTAAAATAAATTACTAAACCCACACTACCCCATAACCCTCCATTTTCCTTTCATCCATGTGCCTGTCCAAGAGGCTCTTAAGTACCCCTAATATTTTAGCCTCCACCACCATCCCTGGCAAGTCATTCCAGGCATTCACAACCCTTTGTGTAAAATACTTATCCCTGATGTCTCCCCTAAACTTCCCTCCCTTAATTTTGTACATATGCCCTCTGGTGTTTGCTATTGGTGCCCTGGGAAACAGGTACTGACTATCCACCCTATCTATGCCTCTCATAATCTTGTAGACCTCTATCAAGTCCCCTCTCATTCTTCTACGCTCCAAAGAGAAAAGTCCCAGCTCTGCTAACCTTGCTTCATATGACTTGTTCTCTAATCCAGGCAGCATCCTGATAAAACTCCTCTGCACCCTCTCCATAGCTTCCACATCCTTCCTATAATGAGGTGAGCAGAACTGAACACAATACTCTAAGTGCAGTCTCACCAGAGATTTGTAGAGTATACTTTAAGTGGAGATTTATAGCTTTTTGACTGGTCACAGCATCAAAGATTTAGGGGATAAAGCCAGGGAGTGAAGCTGAGGAGCGGAGAAAAGGATCAGCCATGATGGAATGGTGGAGCAGACTTGATGGGCCAAATGGCCTACTTCTGCTCTGATGTCTTATGGTCTAATTCACATTCACGCTCGGACCACTAGACTCAAAACCATTCCTTTCCCCAAGCAGTAAGGCTAATCAACACCTCCACCCACTAACCCACCCCTCCACACCCAACCACCACTACTTCATCATTTCCTGTCAGTCACCTTATGTTCAGACACTCCTGTGTCTTGCGTCACTTTATGGACACACAATCGATCTATGAATATAAGCAGTCTTATGTATTTATTATGTTTTTATTATTATTGTGTTCTCTGAATCTTATAGTGTTTTTACGTGCTGCACCAGATCAGGAGAAACAATTATTTTGTCCTCCTTTATGCGTGTGTGCTGGAAATGAGTGACGGGTGGAGAATCGTCTCTCCCAAAGGAGGTGTAAGGTGCTCCTCCCCTCTGCTAGCCGGCAGGTCACCCAGGGGCAAAGTGTAGTACCTACTTTGCACTCCCACCCCTGATCAGGGTCACGTGAAGCCATGGGAGTAGCTGGTGCATATCGGAAATCTTGGTTATGTGACCACTGACAATCTCAGATGATTATTGATAATGGCTCGGGTCACCATCTTGTAAAGATATTGTCTAGCTGTCCATAGCAAACCACGTCTGTCGAAAAATTTGCCAAGAACCATCATGGTCGTAGAAAGACCATGATCGCCTGCCTACGTCATACATATCAAACAAACTGGAAATTGTGTTAAACATTGAATCTAGTTTATACCTTAAGCTCTCCAGTTGGTCCCACTTCCCCAAGGCAGCCCTGAGGCGGACCAGCGTCAAGCAGCCTGGCTGTTGCTTTGCCCGGCAGTGTCCAAGGAGATACTACTACCCTTGGCACTGGGCTGAGCCCCAGCAACAAAGGACAGCACAGCCTTATCACCCGTCAAACCACCCAGGGAAAAACCATGCCTTAACATCTCACCAGTGGGGAGCCTCAGGACTATGAAATATAGCAGCAGAATTAGGCCATTCAATCCAGTGAGTCTGCTTCACCATTCATTGAGTCTACTCTGCCATTACATCATGGCTGATTTTATATTCCCTCTCAATCCCATTCACCTGCCTTTTCCATGTAACTCTTACCAGTCAAAAACTTTTGAACCCCTGTCCAATAATTTGGCCACCACAGCTATATGTGGCAATGAATTCCTCTTCAACTCTGTGCTAAAGGACGTCTATCTATTTGGAATTGATAGCATGCTTGCAGATGATAAGTGGAGAGGCAGGTAGTTTGAGGAAGTAGAGAGGCTACAGAAGGACTTGGACAGATTAGAAGAATGGGCAAAGAAGTGGCAAATAGAACACAGTGTCGGGAAGTGTATGGTCATGCACTTTGGTAATAGAAATAAAAGGGTAGACTATTTTTTTAAATGGAGAGAAAATTCTAAAATCTGAGGTGCAAAGTAACTTGGGAGCCCTTGAGCAACCTTCCCTAAAGGTTAATTTGCTGGTTGAGTCTGTGGTGAGGAAGGCAAATGCAATGTTAGCAGTCATTTCCGGAGGACTAGAATATAAAAGCAAGGATGTAGTGTTGAGACTAGTGAGGCCTCACTTGGAATATTGTGAGCAGTCTTGGGACCTTTATCTTAAAAGGGATGTACTGAATATGGAGAGGGTTCATAGGAGTTCATGAAAACGATTCCAGGTTTGAATGAGTTGAATTTTTGATGGCTCTGGGCCAGTGTTCACTGGAATTCATAAGAATGGAGGGGGGTGACCTAATTGAAACCTATTGAATGTTGAAAGGCCTCGATAGAGTGTATGTAGAGAGAATGTTTTCTATCGTAGGACCAGGAAACACAGCCTCAGAATAGAGGGGCATCCTTTCTGAACAGATATGAGGAGGAAGTTCTTTAGTCAGAGGGTAGTAAATTTGTTGTGACAGGTGGCTATGGGGGCCAAATCTTTACGTATGCTTAAGGCAGAGGTGATAGATTCTTGATTAGTCCGGGCATGAAGGGATATGGGGAAAACACAGGAGACTGGGGCTCGGAGGGAAAATAGATCAGCCATGATGAAGCGGTGGAGTAAACTCAATCAGACAAATTGTCTACTTCTGAGCTGTGCCCTCTGTTGCGAAACTCCCCCAATATAGGAGGCATGCTGTCCAAAATCTGCTGCATCCATACCTTTCAATCTTCGATAGATTTCAATGAAGTCCCTCCTCAGTCTTCCGAATTGCAGTGAGCACAGGCCCAGAGCCATCAAACGCTCCTCATGTGTTAACTCTTTCTTGTGAACATCCTTTGCACCATCTCCAATGCCAGCACATGTCCTTGCTTTCGATAAGGAGCCCAAAACTGCTCGCAGTATTCCAAGTGTGGTCTGACCATTGCCTTAAGAAGCCTCAGCATTACATTCTTTTGTATTCTAGTCTTCTGAAAATGGCTGCCAACATTGCAGTTGCCTTCCTTACCACTGACTCAACCTGCAAGTTAACCTTGAATGAATACTGCACGAGAACTCGCAACTCCCTTTGCATCTCTGGGAGTATTAAACTCTCGCGTGATTCATCTTTCCGGTCTCCCCTGCACTGCAGAGAAAACAAGTCAAGTTTGTCCAAGCTCTCCTTATGGCTCATTGCCTTCTACTCCAGGCAACATGCTGGTGAACATACAGTCTGGTAGAATTCCTATCACAAATAGGATAGGCACATGAACTGGCAGATTGGTGGAATATGGACATTAGGTGGGCAGAAATCAGTTAAGTTAGATATTTAAGGTGGAGGGAGATAAACATTTCAAAGATCGAGGAACTGATGATGATGGGGAATTGGCATAGAGGAACTGCAGGTGACACGAAGGTTGGGGGTGTTGTGGATTCTGTGGAAGGTTGTCATAGGTTACAAAAGGACATTGACAGGATGCAGAGCTGGGCTGAGAAGTGGCCGAGTTCAATCTGAAAAGTAATTCGTTTTAGAGGGTCCAACGTGGAGGCGCAGTACAGGGTTAATGGCAGGATTTTTAGCTTGTTCAGTCAAGCTCATCTTCAGGTTTATTGTCACTCAACCATATGGCCAAATGAGATAAGACAGTACATATATCTCACACACTACACAAAGGTAACATTACCACAAATCAATTAACAAACAAGAAACTGCATTTACGACACAAATCTAAAAGTAAACAGCACGATGCTACTGGCGCTTCCAATGTGGTGGGACTGAATTCAGTAGCCTCATGGCTGCTCCCCATCCTAACGGTTCTTGCCCTAATGCTACTGCCCCTCCTGACCGTAGGGGGTCAGAGACGGATGGATGGATCAGAGGAATCATTAACAGTGTGGAGGAACAGAGCAATCGTGGGGTCCACGTCCATCGATCCCTCAAATTTGCTACGCAGATTGATCAGAAGGTTAAGAAGGTGTTAGGTGTTTTGGCTTTTATTAGTGTGGATATTGAGTTTAATAGCCATGAGATAATGTTCCAGCTCTCTAAAACCCCAGTTCACCACATCTGAAGTGGGCTGCACAGTTCTGTTTGCCTCATTACAGGAAAGACGTGGATGCTTTAGAGAGGGTGCACAGGAGATTCACCAGGTTGCTGTCTGGATTAGAGAGGGTGCAGAGGAGATTCACCAGCTTGCTGCCTGGATTAGAGAGGGTGCAGAGGAGATTCACCAGGATGCTGTCTGGATTAGAGAGGGTGCAGAGGAGATTCACCAGGATGCTGTCTGGATTAGAGAGGGTGCAGAGGAGATTCACCAGGATGCTGCCTGGATTAGAGAGGGTGCAGAGGAGGTTTACCAGGATGCTGTCTGGATTAGAGAGGGTGCAGAGGAGATTCACCAGGATGCTGCCTGGATTAGAGAGGGTGCAGAGGAGATTTACCAGGATGCTGTCTGGATTAGTGAAGGTGCAGAGGAGATTCACCAGGATGCTGTCTGGATTAGAGAGGGTGCAGAGGAGATTCACCAGGATGCTGTCTGGATTAGAGAGGGTGCAGAGGAGATTCACCAGGATGCTGTCTGGATTAGAGAGGGTGCAGAGGAGATTCACCAGCTTGCTGCCTGGATTAGAGAGGGTGCAGAGGAGATTCAGCAGGATGCTGCCTGGATTAGAGAGGGTGCAGAGGAGATTCAGCAGGATGCTGCCTGGATTAGAGAGGGTGCAGAGGAGATTCACCAGCTTGCTGCCTGGATTAGAGAGGGTGCAGGGGAGATTCACCAGGATGCTGTCTGGATTAGAGAGGGTGCAGAGGAGATTCACCAGGATGCTGCCTGGATTAGAGAGGGTGCAGAGGAGATTCAGCAGGATGCTGCCTGGATTAGAGAGGGTGCAGAGGAGATTCACCAGGATGCTGCCTGGATTAGAGAAGGTGCAGAGGAGATTCACCAGGATGCTGTCTGGATTAGAGAGGGTGCAGAGGAGATTCACCAGGATGCTGTCTGGATTAGAGAGGGTGCAGAGGAGATTCACCAGCTTGCTGCCTGGATTAGAGAGGGTGCAGAGGAGATTCAGCAGGATGCTGCCTGGATTAGAGAGGGTGCAGAGGAGATTCAGCAGGGTGCTGTCTGGATTAGAGAGGGTGCAGAGCAGATTCACCAGGATGCTGCCCGGATTAGAGAGGGTGCAGAACAGATTTACCAGGATGCTGCCTGGATTAGAGAGCACGTTTTGAGAAAAGGTTGAGCAAGTTAAGGTTTTTCTCTCTGGTGCGAAGGAGGATGAGAGGTGCCGACAGATGTTTACAAGATGATTAAGAGTCATCGGTTGTGTGGACAGTCAGAGACTTTTCCCCAGGGCAGAAATGGCTAATAGGAAGGAGCATAACTTGAAAGTGACTGGAGGAAAGTGTCAGAGAGTCCTTTACACAGAGAGTGGTGAGTGCGTGGAACACACTGCCAGAGGTGGTGGTAGAGGCAGATATATTAGGGACATTTAAGAGAATCTTCAATAGGCTCGTGGATGATAGGAAAATGGAGGGCTGTTACTGATTTTAGTTAAAAGGTCAGCACAACATAGAGGGCCAAAGGGCCTGTAATGTGCTTGAATGTTCTATATTCTAAGAGGCGTGTAAGTCAATATAGATCAGCCACAGTCGGCTCCCTCTTCTATTTTCTGATGCAATTAGAATATCTAAGTAAGGAGAAATGTTCTAGCCATCTGGCAGGAACATTGAAAGAGAGCTGGTGGGAGTCTCTGCTTTTAGAAGATCTGTCCAGGAGAATGTTTGAAGCAAAGATTTCCTGATCTTGGGGGCACAACCTTCAGTGGTGAGGCAATCTCAGTTTTGGAACTGTAAACAGGCCGGGACTGAGGGGCTGCAAGGCTGGGGGTGGTTAGCGAGGAGGAGGGAGGATCGGAAAGCACGCATGAGGGGGCTAAGTACATATCTGTGGCTCGCTTGCATTGCCATTTAACCACTAGGTTAGATGATCCAATGTAAATGACAGGACACGTCCCTGAGAGAAACGCAAAGCTGGCAGCTCAGTGAAGAAGGTTGGAGACATGGAGGGAGAGATATAACAAATAAATGTTTGGCCCATCAAATCCTTCTCACCATCAACTGTCCACATACCCCCTTGCAGCATTAACTTCTTTAATCTCCCACTGCTGCAGTCACAGGTTCCCACATGCATTCCAGTGCCCAAGAAGAGCAGGGTGAGCTGTCTCAATGACTATCGGCCCGTTGCTCTCCCAGCTACTATGATGAAGCACTTTGAGAGGTTGGTCACAAACAAGAGAAAATCTGCAGATGCTGGAAATCTGAGCAACGCACACAAAACGCTGGAGGAACTCAGCAGGCCAGGCAGCATCTGTGGAAAACAGTACAGTCGATGTTTTGGGTGGAATACCCTTCGGCAGGACTGGAGAAAAAGCTGAGGAGTAGATTTGAAAGGTGTGGGGGGGGGGGGCGGAGAGAGAAATACCCAGTGATGGGTGAAACTTGGAGGGGGAGGGATGAAGTAAAGATTGGTGAAAGAGACAGAAGGCCATGGACGAAAGAAAAATGGGGGAGGAGCACCAGAGGGAGGCGATGGGCAGGCAAGCAGATGAGGTGAGAGCGGGACTAGGGGATGGGAAATGGTGAAGGGGGAGGTGTTGGAGGTATTACTGGAAGTTTGAGAAATCAATGTTCCTGCCATCAGGTTGCAGGCTACCCAAACGGAATATAAGGTTGCTGGGAATAGCCTACTTCACACTGCACGGCCAAATAAATAAATAAATGAACACGGAGACTCCAATGTGAAGGATTGAAAGAGGCTGCGGCTAACATAATTTACAACCCTACCTACCCGAACATCCTCTTTCCTCCCCCCTTCCATCGGGCAGAAGGCACAAAAACCTGAAAGCATGTACTGCTAGGCTCAAGGATGGTTTATACTCCACTGTTATAATGGTTCCCTCATACAATACGCTGGACTCTTGACCTCATCGACTACCTCATTATGATCTTGCACCTTATTGTCTAGCTGCAATACTTTAATTAAAAAACACTCTATTTACAGAGCACTTCTCATATAATGCAGTTTGAAGTGCTTTACAGTGGGATAAAGTACAAACATGAAAATAAAATAAAAAACACAAATAAACAGGAAAATAACATATGTTCATGAAAAGTAAGGTTAAATAAGTAGATTCAACCGAAACAGCATCCCAAATAGTTGTAGGTATTGAGGAGCATGGTTCAAAAAGCTGAGTTCCCAATTATTTTTTGAGGGAGAATATTGGGTTGGAGGAATGGAGGGTTATGGGCTGAATGCGGGTCAGTGGGACTAGTTGAGAGTAAACGTTCAGCACGGACTAGAAGGGCCGAGATGGCCTGTTTCCGTGCTGTAATTGTTATATGGTTATATTTAGGAGACCGGCAGAAGAAGACATGACAGCTCGAGCAGGATTATAAAATGAAATGATTCTGTATTGTACTCTGGTCCCAGCCCACTCAGAGTTTAAAAACAAGGAAGAGGACTTTAACCCTTACATACTGTTCGGGTCAAATTGGACCCATTTTGACATTTGACAGCAGTAAAAACACCCTAAATGCCATGTTTTTTAGCTGAAATTTGACGACTTTTCCTAAAGTGACCCAAAATGCACAAATCTGACCTGGATCTATTGAAATGGATTTTAGATTTCTGAAACATTAACTAAAGATTAATCACCCATTTATTAATGTCAGATAGGCTGTTTATACAGTCTAAATAGATCTGTGATTCAAAATTTGGTATAGACACTTGTTGTGAGGGGATTCTTGGGCTGGGGCAAAATTGACCTGGACCATACTGTGAAGATATAGAATATGAACAGTATGTAAGGGTTAAAATCACTTCTCCAAGATACAGAAAGCCAATACAGAGTAGCAAATGTGGGAGTGATCTGTTTCCACCCTGGTTTTGGTTAAAAGTCTAGCAGTACTGTTCTGAATGAGTAGAAGTTTGTCAATAGATTGCTTTGGAAGGCCAGTAAAAAGTGTGCTGCATTAAAATATTCTATTCGATATAAAGATGGGAGTTAATTTTTTCAGTATCATTATCTAACAGAAATGGATGTACCTTTGCAATATTTCTTACGTGTAGAAATACTGCTCTGGTCACCTTCATTACATGGGATTTAAAGTTCAATTATGGATCAAGGATAACAGCCAGCCTAGTTACTTCTGGTTTTACAAGCGGAGCCAAGTTCCCATGCTGACCAAGAAGTTTTTATCTCTTTGCCTTTGGAACCAACCAGAAGTATTTCGGTTTTATCTTCGTTTAGTTCTAAGGGATTATTGCTCATCCATTTGTTTATTTCAGCCAGAGCACAAGTCCGGGAAGATGGGATGTTATCACTATCAGGCTCAACCATAATGTACAAGTTTGTATCATCAGCAAAAAGCAGAAATCAAGTTTATTCTGTCTGATGATGTCTCCTAAGGGGAGCCTGCACAGTATTGGGAGAAAGGTAGGGGATCAATACACGCACTAAAATTTCTCTCTGAGGTACATGAACAAAACCAATTGAGGACACCACCAGAGACACCCATCCAGTTCTCAAAGTGATCCGGAGAATGCTGTGGTCAATTATGTTTGTATTCTGCATTCTGTAAAGCTGAGGCTCCATAAAGCATCGATTAGACTGCATTTGGAATATTGGGAGCAGTTTTGAACGCATTATCTAAGAAAAATTGTGCTGGAAATGCTGAGGGTCTGGAGGAGGTTCATCTGAAGGGTTAACATACGAGGATTATTTGATGATTCTGGGCCTGTACTCACTGGAATTTAGAAGAATGAGGAGGGATCTCATGGAAACCTATTTCATATTGGAAAATCATGATAGCGTGAATATGAAGAGGATGTTTCCTCTAATGAGGGAATCTAGGACAAGAGGGCACATCCTTAGAATAGAGGGGCATCCACCTAGAACAGAGATGAGGAGGAATTTCTTTAGCCAGAAGGTGGTGAATCTGTGCAATTCATTGTCACAGACGGATGTGGAGGCGAAGTTGAGAGGGGTAATAAATTAGCCATGATGGAATTGTGGAGCAGACTCAATGGGCTGAATGGCCTAATTCTAATCCCATACCTTATGGGCTTATCATTATTGTTTTTCCATGCACCACCTCGATGCACTGTTGTTATGAATTGATCTGTATGAACAGTGTGCAAGACAAGGGTCTCACTGTGGCAAGAATAAAGCAATGCTGAAATGAGAGCCAAAAAATTAGAAGTACTATTTTTGATTCATCAATTAAATTTGAAGAAACTTGGGGACCGTTCATTCGACACTTTCACATGAATTAATTTGACTTCTTCCAGACCTTTACTTTTATTATTCTTGTTCTGGTGTGGAGTTCCGGAGTTTTTTGACACTATCATATACTTATAAACTATTATTATTGCCCATGTTAGTTTAGGTTTAGTTTTTTTTATTATTTCTTTAAATATACATTTTTTCTTATATTTTACATTTTTTTCTTTTTCTTTTGATGATTATTTTTAATCTTTTCATGTATAATCAATATAGATTAGATTGATATTGTATGATCCTTTTTCCCTGATAGTTTAATAAGATATTGTTATCTTGTTATCAACTCAATTTCAAATCTATTGTATTCATAACATATGTAATATAATATTATGTTATGTTTTTTTTTAAAAATTAATAAAAAGATTGAAAAAGAAAAAAGAAAAGAAATGAGAGCCGTTGGAAGCTGCAGAGACAAATAATTTTCTGCAGGGAGTCAGCAGGTTGGCCGAAATCTGTTTGGGGAGCAGACAGATGCAGGGCTTCCAGCCGAAACCTGGGCAATCGCTCTCTTGCCCGCAGACTCAGCTCGTGTTGCTGAGCTCCTCGCTGTGTGTTAGAGCCATAGAAACACTGCAACACAGACAGAGGCCACTCAGCCCATCTAGTCCAAGCCAAACTATTTATTTACCCACTCCCATCGACATGCCCTCCATACCCCTCCCATCCATGTACCTCTCCAAATTTTTTCTCAAGCGTTGAAATCAAACCCACATCCACCACTTTCACCTCCCGCACTCTCACCATTCTCTGAGACAAGGAGATCCCCTCAGGGAGACATTTCGCTTTCACCCTAACCCATGAGCTCTAGCTCCAGTCTCACCAACGCTCAGTGGCAAAAGCCTGCTTGCATTTACCCTATCTATACCCATTATAATTCTGTACACAGTACTCTATCCTATCTCCACGCAACCTTATACGTTCTATGGAATAAGGTTCTAACCTAGTCAACCTCTACCTGAGTTATAGGGAAATGTTGACTTTGTTCCCTGGAGTGCAGAAATGTTGTTCCCAGTTCTCCAGCACTGGGTTCTAGCATCTGTTCTAGATGCAGGTCTAGCATCAGCACCACTGTGCTAAGCACCCCAGCCAAAGCCTGGAGTTAGATTTGCAGCTGGAACCGGAATTGGAATGAGCATTGCTTCATTATTGTCACATGTACAAGATACCGTGAAAAGCTTGTCTTGTGTAGAGTTCAATTCTTGGGTTAGTACAAGTAAAACAATAATAGAATGCAGAATATAGTGTTAGTTACAGCGAAAGTGCATGGCAGATAGACAATAAAGTGTAAGGTCATGTTGACGTGGACTCTAAGATCAAGAGACTTCCTTATTGTACCAGGGCACCATTCAACGGTCTGATAACAGAGGGGTAGAAGCTGTCCTTGAACCTGGCATCTGTTCTTTCAGACATTTGTATCTTCTGCTTGATGGGAGAGGGGACAAGAGAGACTGTCTGGGGACGGTGAGGTCTTTGATTCTGCTGGCTGCTTTACTGAGACAGTGAGAAGAGTAGACAGAGTCCATGGAGTGGAGGCTGTTTTCCATGGTTTGCTGAGCTGTGTCCACAACTCTCTGCAGTTTCTTGTGGTAACGGGCAGAGCAGTTGCTGTACCAAGCTGCGATACATCCAAACAGGATGCTTTCTACGGTAAGGGTCGATGGGAACAAGGCTGATTTCTGTGTCCTCCTGAGGAAATACAGGCATTGGTGAGGTTCCCTGGCCTGCATGGGTAGGCCAGCACAGGCTATTCTCTGCTAGGAAGTTGAAGCTCTCCACCCTCTCAGCCTCAGCACTGTTGATGTGGACATCAGCATACCCACTGCACTCTTTCCTGAAGGCAACAGCCAGCTTTCTGCTTCTGTTGACATTGAGGGAGAGGTTGTTGCCAAACACCATGTCACTCGGCTCTCTATCTCCTTCCTGGACTTGGCTACATCGTTATTTGAGATATGGGTACTGGCTGGGAGTTCTTGCCACTCTCGGCTGCACTCTGCTGGTTGATGGGCCAGGAAATGGTGTAGAAAGGGTTAACCAAAGGAGGGGAAGGGGCTTGGAAACCTTCCCTGCAGCCAGCAGACGGTATGCTCGTCACCTCCCGTCAGTCAAACCAGAACTCCGGCGCCCAGGAAACCTACAGCAGATGTCCTCAGGGACTGACACCCTTACAAAGCAAACATTTCTTTGCTTTAAAAGAGGTACTGATGACCTTGGGCATCTGCGTGGCTCAGCTGAACAGACCCTCCCCTCTCACCAACCCACTTGGCGTGTTTATATTGCAGCCGCACTTCTGTTTTTCTTCCAATAAACAGGAAATTTGGTTGAAATAGTTGACAAATAGCCAGGGAACTCATGCAAGTTTCCTTCTCCACCGGAGCCACCCCCCCCCCCCACCTCCCACTACTACACTCCTTCGCTACCCAGCACCCTCCCCCACCATCTTGCTCAACTTCTGTAAGTAGTAAGAAACTTAGAACAGTACAGGCCTTTCAGCCCACAATGTCCTGACTGTATGATCAATCTTACAATTCCCTCCCACATAATCCTCCATTTATCTGTCATCCATGTGCCTATCTTAAATGTCCCTAATGTATCTGCTGCTACTACCAACTTTGGCAGGCGTAGACCGCACCCATCACTCTCTGTGTATTAAACCTAACTCTGACATCATCCCCCCATGCTACCCTCCAATCACTTTAAAAATACGCCCCCTCATTTTAGCCATCTCTGCCCATGGAAAAAGTCTGTCTATGCCTCTTGTCATCTTGTACACCTCCATCAAGTCACTTCACATTCTCCTGCACTCCAAAGAGAAGATCCCTAGCTTGCTCACCCTATCCTCCAAAGACATGCTTCCTGGTAAATCTGCTCTGCACCCTCTCTGAAACTTCCAGGACAGAACTTGCGCCTCGGTAACATCTAACTCAGTCTTTGGAAGTCCTCCTAGACAGCCAGACTGTCGCCTCATGAAGTGTATCAGGAACAGCTTCCTCCCCCCACCCTCAGATTCCTAAATGGACAATGAACCCACATGCACTACCTCAGTATCTTCTATTTCTTTTTGCACTACTTATTTTATTTAATTTTTAAAATGTATTTCTTATTGTAGTTTATAGATTCTTATTGTTTTGTATTGCAACGTACTGCTGCCACAAAACAATGAATTTCATGACACATCAGTGATATTAAATCTGCTCAAAGCAGTCAGTGAGGGGGGAAGCACACTTCCTGAACCGACTTAGCATGGCCCCAAATTACCACCTTGAACCTATACCTGGATCTGCACCTATGTGTTCAATTAACCTACCTTTGGATTGTGGGAGGAAACCAGAGCGCCCGGCGGAAAGCTAAACGGTCCCAGGGAAAACATCCTTATAGTCAGCGGTGGGATAGGGACAGCAAGTTCCTTTCCCAACACTCCCATGCCCTCCCCCTGCAAAGGTGCTGTTTGACTCGCTGATTTCCTCCCAACTATAGCTGATTCGGTCCGACGGTCCCCCGGGTGTTCCGGCTGTATCGCACAGATGCATCAGTTAGTTTGTCATTGTAAATTGTCTGAGATTAGGCAGGGGTTGCTGGGCAGTGTCACTCGAAGGGTTGGAAGGGGCTTTTCTCTGCTGTATATCTATATTAAACTATTTTTAAAACCCAGTCTACTCTGTTTGGTAACTCCAGCTCCCCAATCGGGACACCAGCGCACAGCTCCTGAGTAGTCAGCATCTCCCTACCCCTGTTCACAGTTCCCAGGGAGAATGCTGCATGTTAATAATGCATGGCAGGCAATGTGGAATGTCTCTGAAATAGGCAGCAATGTCAGCAACGAGTTGGTAGAAGCGTTTCCCGATGCAGCCTCTTCTACAATGGTGAGACCAACTGCAGATTGTAGGACCGCTTTGTCGAGAACCTCCGCTCCATCTGCCAAAAGCAGTGTTTCCCAGTGGCCAAACATTTTAATTCCTATCCACAATCCCTTTTCTACATGTCAGTCCATGGCCTTCTCTTCAGCCACAACAGGGTTAATGTAAAAGTGGTCATCTGTGAGAAGTGTTTGAGTGTAGAAAAATGAGGAGAGACCTCATAGAAACCTATCAAATATTGAAAAGCCTAGAAAGAGTGGGAATGGAGAGGGTGTTTCCTATAGTGGATGAATCTAGGACCAGAGGGCATAGGCTCAGAATAAAGAGGCGTCCATGGAGAACAGAGATGAGGAGGAATTTCTTTAGCCTACCTCATCCTCTTTCCCCTCCCCCATCTTCTTATTCTGGGGTCTTCCCCCTTCCTTTCTGGTCCTGAAGAAGGGTCTCAGCCTGAAATGTTGGCAGTTTGTTCCTCTCCGCAGATGCTGCCTGACCTGCTGAGTTCCTCCAGCATTTGTGTATGTTATTCACGTTTGAGAAGATTCACAGAGCAAACATTCAAATTTCACTGGGACTGTGAGGCAGAGGCCCTCCCTCCTCCCCCACACTCATGGCAGCAAGGCAAAGATAAAGAAAAGACAGAAGATCCTCGAGTGACTTTGCAAAGGAGAACAAAGGCTGCTTTGTCTCTGAGAAAGGGGGTCCTGACCAACACCGGTAACCCAACCCCGCTCGAGCCGGTGAAAGAGAGACTAGTGTCTCACAGGCAGATAGAGTGTCAATAGATAACTTCAAAACGGAGAGTGAACTCAGAAATCAGAGGTGCAAAGAGGCTTGCAAGTCCTCACGTGGAATTCCCTAAAAGCTGACTTGCAGGTTCAGCCGGTGACGAGGAAGGGAAATGTAATGCATTTTGAAAGTACTAGAATATTAAAGAAAAGGTGTAATGCTGAGGCTCTATAGGGCCATACTTGGGGTATTGAGAGCAGTTTTGGATCCCATATCTAAAAGTTAATGTATGAGGAGAGTTTGGTGGCTTTGGGTCTGTACGTGCGGCAGTTCAGAAATAATGAGGGGGATTTTATTGAACCTTATTGAATACTGATAGAGTGGATGTTTCCTGTTGGAAGAACGTCTAGGACCAGAGGGCACAGCTTCAGCATAGAAGGACATCTCTTTGGAATAGAGATGAGAAGGAAGTTCTTTCGCCAGAGGGTGGTGTATCTGTGGAATTCATTGCCACAGATGGCTGTGGAGGCCAAGTCATTGGGTATATTGAAAGTGGGGTTGATAGTTTGTTGATTAATCAAGGTGTGAAAGGTTATGGAGAATGGGGTTGAATTGGGCACTAAATCAGCTATGATGGACTGGCGGAGCAGACTCAATGGGCCGAATGGCTTAATTCTGACCCTTAGTATTATGGTTTAGCTACAGATGATCTGCAGCGTGTTAATGTAAACTTTGCATCTAATTGGAAGTGTTCCCTCATCTCCAGAAGTGAGGGGCTTGAAGCCTCCCCTCCAGGATTGGTGCCCACAGCCCAGCTGTGGGACTGCAGGGGGCAGGTAAGGCCACATAATACAGGAGCAGAATTAGGCCATTTGGCCCATCGAGTCTGCTCCACCATTCCATCGTGGCTGATTTATTATCTCACTCAACTCCATTTTCTTGCCTTCTCCCCATAACCTACACATCTGGAGAGACCAGATGTGGGAGGAAACCCCACGGTCAGAGGATATAATCCACGTGCCCATCTATGTAAGGGTTCTGTAAATGCCTCCAATCTGCATCCCCGGTAGTGCACTGCATTCACCAGCTTAGCATGCTGAATCTCTGCCAACCCTTGCCCAGGAGCACCTGTACACTCAGCATGATTCCAGAACCTTCCACCCTGCTTTCCCCGGCTAAAGCAAAGAGGCAGGCTCTGGATAAAGTTAGGAATGAGCTGGGAAGACATTGCTTCATGCAGAGGGTATTCTCTCCTGGACAGCTGCAGAGACTAATTTTTTTCTGGATATCGGTCTGTTAGGATGGGAAACTGGCTGTGACTCTGCCACCACCGAAGTCTGATTGTGTATGAAATGCCAGTAGCATTATACAGTTTACTTTTTAACATGTCGTAAATGCACCTTGTCAATCTTCTGGAATATATTTTATTATTTTATAATTTATTTGTAGTGATATTAATTGTGTGTAATTAGTGACTCCGTTTGTGGTGATTTTACTTTGTGTGTTGTGTGCTACATGTTATCATTCCAAGAAAACATCCTCTATGGTGTGTTGGCTTCAAGCAAGAGAACCAATCGCTGCCCACAACTGCGCTCCAAGGACACCCACAAGCGGGACATGAAGGCACTGGACTTCAACACTGAACCCTGGGAGAAACTTGCAGACAATCGCACCAAGTGGAGAAGCACCCAGAAATGACATCTTGTCAGACGAGGAAAAATTGCCGAAAGCAGCAGAAGACAAACTGGCCCACAGAGAGGAGGGCTAAATCTCCAGCAGAGTTGGGACCACTTATAGATGTGAGCTTTGCAACTGAGACCGCCACTCTCGCATTGGTCTTGTCAGCTACAGACAGCGCTGCACCAACAACGTAGACAGCCAGGATGTCACATCTGCAGTCGACCTCAACCAACAAGGGTCACATTTGAGTGTGAGTTACAGTATTCGTACAGTGTCGTGCAGAGGAACGTTGTTTTTCTTGTTGGTAGACATGTATATGGTTGAATGACAATAAATTTGAACTGATTCGAGGAGTTTGGACACATTAAGTCAAACATCATGGACACAGATGTTTTGGCCCAAACTGGTCATTGGCTTCATAAAGGGTGATGGTGCACACGTTTCTGTTGGTGTGAACATCTCCAACAGCCATTCTGATGTCATAGCCAAGAAATCTCACTAACACCTCGACTTCCTCAGGAGGCTAAAGAAACGTATCATATCACTTTTGACTAACCAACTTCATAACTTCTTATGGAAATGGCTCTGCCCATGACACGAGAAGCTGCAGTATCACCAACTCAAGGCTCAACACGGTATAGACACACCACAGAAAGCGTTGTATCCAGATTAATACATCAAGAAGTGCCAGGTGATCTACTGTTCATCCCAGAGAACGTAGGGGAGTATGGGAGGGTGAGGGGTTGTCTGGAGAGTGGGCTTGAGTCTCTCGGTAACAGGGAGGGGAAAGGACAGAGAGGAGGGGAGTGTGGGAGGGTGAGGGGTTGGCTGGAGAGTGGGCTTGAGTCTCTCGGTAACAGGGAGGGGAAAGGACAGAGAGGAGGGGAGTATGGGAGGGTGAGGGGTTGTCTGGAGAGTGGGCTTGAGTCTCTCGGTAACAGGGAGGGGAAAGGACAGAGAGGAGGAGAGTGTGGGAGGGTGAGGGGTTGTCTGGAGAGTGGGCTTGAGTCTCTCGGTAACAGGGAGGGGAAAGGACAGAGAGGAGGGGAGTATGGGAGGGTGAGGGGTTGGCTGGAGAGTGGGCTTGAGTCTCTCGGTAACAGGGAGGGGAAAGGACAGAGAGGAGGGGAGTATGGGAGGGTGAGGGGTTGTCTGGAGAGTGGGCTTGAGTCTCTCGGTAACAGGGAGGGGAAAGGACAGAGAGGAGGGGAGTATGGGAGGGTGAGGGGTTGTCTGGAGAGTGGGCTTGAGTCTCTCGGTAACAGGGAGGGGAAAGGACAGAGAGGAGGGGAGTATGGGAGGGTGAGGGGTTGTCTGGAGAGTGGGCTTGAGTCTCGGTAACAGGGAGGGGAAAGGACAGAGAGGAGGGGAGTATGGGAGGGTGAGGGGTTGTCTGGAGAGTGGGCTTGAGTCTCTCGGTAACAGGGAGGGGAAAGGACAGAGAGGAGGAGAGTGTGGGAGGGTGAGGGGTTGTCTGGAGAGTGGGCTTGAGTCTCTCGGTAACAGGGAGGGGAAAGGACAGAGAGGAGGGGAGTATGGGAGGGTGAGGGGTTGTCTGGAGAGTGGGCTTGAGTCTCTCGGTAACAGGGAGGGGAAAGGACAGAGAGGAGGGGAGTATGGGAGGGTGAGGGGTTGTCTGGAGAGTGGGCTTGAGTCTCTCGGTAACAGGGAGGGGAAAGGACAGAGAGGAGGAGAGTGTGGGAGAGGGATGGGAGAGAGGAGGAGAAGGGAGAGTGGTGAAGGTGGGAGAGGAAAATGTGAGTGAGGGTTACAGGGGCAGAGGGAGAGAGGGGAAAGAGGGGGAAAAGTAGGGATGGGAATGTCCAAATGCCCGCAAAGCTCTCCTTTTATACAAGCTTCGCCGACCTGCAAGTAACCTCGTCAAAGTGCACTACTCCCGCCACTGATGGGGCCTCTGGGATGTCCGAACACTCAATTTGATATACTTTGATAATAAGTTTACTTTGAACTTTTAATCCCTCACTTACCTTCACTGGAGAGGATTTCATCCAGTTCCACCCCCTCTGGACAAATAGCCACCCCTGAAGTAGGCAATAACTGGCTCCAGGGAACCGTGCTGCGTGGTCAGCAGACCAGTGAGATGGACCCTGGACCCAATGAAGGCGGGGGAGAGGTGAGGGGCTTACACTAGCCCACATTCTGTGATCCAAACACTCATACTGAACTTGCTCAGGGAACTTAAGAGAGGCACCCCCATCAACAGATGACCATTGTGAGGACTTCTGACCCATTCCCTTCCACTCTCTTCTTGTTACTACCATCAGGGAGGAGGCACGGGAGCCTCGAGACCCATACTCTATCCTGCTTGCCCCCCCCCCCCAGATTCAAAAGGAGATGCACCAGCACGAAGAGGTGGCATCTACCATGAAGGAGCTTCACGACCCAGGACAAGACCTCTTCTCATTACAACCATCAGGGAGGCAGTCGGGGGTCTGAAGACACACATTTACTGCTTTAAGAACAGCGTTTTCTCCTTTACCACCAGATTTCTGAACAGTCCTTGAACCCATGAATACTACCTCATTATTCCTCTTTGTACTACTTATTCATTTATTTTTGTAACTTTTAGTAAGGTTTTATATCTTGCATTGTACTGTTGCCACAAAACAACAAATTTCATGATTTATATTGGTGATAGTAAATCTGATTCTGATTCTGATGGTTGAACCAGACAATGAATCCTTAAACACTACGTCATCATTTTTATTCCACTTATTTAATTTTTTACATATAAAAAAAACCTTATTGTAATTTATGGTATATTTTATGTCTTGCACTGCACAGCTGCCAAAAAACAAGAAATTTCACGCCATACAGTAGCGCCCAAAAAGCTGGAGGAACTCAGCATTATGGAAATGAATAAACAGTTGACGTTTCGGGCCAAGACCCTTCCTCAGGACTGGATCAGAATCGGGTTCAAAATCACCGGCACGTGTCATGAAATCTATTGTTTTGCAGCAGCAGTACATTGCAATACAGAATAAAAACCTATAAATTACAGAAAGAATTATACATAAAAATTAAATTAATGCAAAAAGAGCAAAAAAAGGAAAAAAAAATATTGTGGTAGTGTTCATGGGCTCATTGTCCATTCAGAAATCTGATGGTGGAGGGGAAGAAGCTGTTCCTGAATCATTGAGTGTGTGTCTTCAGGCTCCTGAACCTCCTCCCTGATGGTAGCAACGAGAGGAGGGCATGACCTGGGTGGTGGGGGTCCTTAATGATGGATGCCACTTTTTGAAGCACCACCTTTCAAAGATGTCCTTGAAGCTGGAGGCACATATCGGTGATAATAAACTGATTCCGATGTTAAATGCCACAGCCACACACACAAAATGCTGGAAGAACTCTGAGATAATAAACATGATTTGGATGGATGTTCTGTACCAAATCCCGGTGGAGCTGCTATTACAGGGTTTACAGTACGAAGTGTGACCGATCAGACAGCAACCAAACATCAGGAACAAACAGCGGCATAACATTATTCCAGGGAAGTATGCGGAAAATCACATCAGCAAGCCATTTTAATCAGGCATTTCAGACTGACAGGACGGCTGTTCTCAGAAGCTGCCTCTGTCGTCCTCAGAGACGTCAATCTCACAACTTTCTCCACACTGCACAGGCAGTGCTGGCTTCTGCCCCTTCCTTTTCCAGTCCTGATGAGGAGTCTCGGCTCAAAATGTCGACTGTTTATACCCCTCGATAGATGCTGCCTGACCAGCTGAGTTCCTCCAGCCGTTTGTATTATCTCTTGTGTTTATAAAATGCAGGCAGGCACTGGAAACCGGCTGTGTTGTCTCTCAACCAGACCTCACTCTCTCTGAGTCTGTCTGCTCCTAGTTTATTTACTCTCTTCATCTGTCTCCCTCCCTTTCTCACACTTTTCCCCTCTACCTTATTATCACAAGAGAATCTGCAGGTGCTGGAAATCCAGAGTAACACACACAATGCTGGAAGAACTCAGCAGGTCAGGCAGCATCTATGGAAATGAATGAGATTTCTACCTGAGATCCTCTCTACCTTTCTCTATTTCTCCTCTTCCACATCCTTTTGTGTTTCTTCCCCCCCCCCCTTACCTTTTATTCTTTCTTACTTCCCTTCTGATGTTTGTACTTCTGTGTGCTTGTAATGTTATTTTGATGCTGTAGTTTCCTTTGGGCTCAATAATTTATCTATCTATCTAACTCTTCATCTCTCTCCCTCACTGCCCATATATTCCTGCAATTTAAACACAAAATACTCTGCAGATGTTATGGTCAAAGCAACACATACAACATGCTGGAGGAACTCAGCAGGCCGGGCAGCATCCGTGGAAATGAACAGTCAACGTTTCGGGCTGAGACCCTTCATCAGGACTGAAGAAGGAGGGGGCAGCGGCCCTATAAAGAAGGTGGGGGGAGGGGGGAAGGTGCCAGGTGAAAAACCAATCAGAGGAAAGATCAAGGGGTGAGGGAGGGGATAGGCAGGAAAGGTGAAGAAGGAATGTGCAGTAGAAGAAGGCGGAATCATTAGAGAGGTGATAGGCAGCTGGAGGAGGAGGTAGAGTGAAACTGGGATGGGGGAAGGGAAGGGGAGGGAATTACCACAAATTGGAGAATTTAATGTTCGGGGACTACCCAGATGGTAGATGAGGTGTTGCTCCTCCTCCTCAATGAATTTGGCCTCATCATGGCAATGGCATCTATTGTGGCGGACGGAGCGGAGGTGCTCAACGAAGCGGTCCCCCAATCTGCGTAGGGTCTCACCGATGTAGAGGAGGCCACACCGGGAGCACCAGATGCAATAGATTACCCCAACAGACTCAGAAGTTAAGTGTTGCCTCACCTGGAAGGACTGTTTGGGGCCCTGAATGGTGGTAAGAGAGGAGGAGTAGGGACAGCTGTAGCAATTACGCTTGCAGGTATAAGTGCCAGGTGGAAGATCCGTGGGGAGGGACATGTGGACAAGGGAGTCACGGAGGGAACGATCCCTGCGGAAAGCTGAGGGGAGTAGGGAGGGAAAGATGTGCTTAGTGGTGGGGTCCTATTGAAGGTGCGGAAGTTGAGGAGGATAATGTGTTGGATCCGGAGGCTGGTGGGGTGGTAGGTGAGGACAAGAGGAACTCTGTCCCTGTTGTGGTGACGGGAGGATGAGCTGAGGGCCGAAGTGCGGGAAATGGAGGAGATGCAGGTGAGGGCATCATTAATGACAGCAGAAGGGAAACCACGATCCTTAGAGAAAGAGGACATTTGGGATGTCCTGGAACGGAAAGTCTCATCCTGGGAGCAGATGCAGCAGAGTCGGAGGAACTGGGAATAGGGAATAGCATTTTTGCATGTGGCAGGGTGGGAAGAGGTATAGTTTAGGTAGTTATGAGAGTCACTGGGTTTATAGAAGATGTCAGTGGACAGCCTGTCTCCAGAGATGGAGACCGAGATCGAGAAAGGGGAGAGAAGTATCCAAGATGGACCAAGTGAATTTATGGGCCGGGTGGAAATTAGAGACAAAGTCGATGAAATTGATGAGCTCAGCATGGATGCTGGAAACAGCACCAATGTAGTTGTCAATGTATCGAAGGAAAAGTTGGGGAGCAGTACCAGTATAGATTTGGAGCATAGACTGTTCCACATAATCCACGGAGAGGCAGGCATAGCTGGGGCCCATGCGAGTGCCCATAGCTACAGTCCTGGTCTGAAGAAAGTGGGAAGAGGCCAAAAGAGAAGCTATTAAGTGTGAGTACCAGTTCTGCCAACCGGAGGAGTGGGGTGGTGTTGGGGAACTGGTGAGGTCTATTGTCAAGAAAGTAGCGGAAGGCTTTGAGGCCTTCTTGATGGGGAATTGAAGTGTATATGGATTGGACATCCATAATGAAAATGAAGCAGTCGGAACCGGGGAACTGGAGGTTATTGAAGAGGTGGAGGGCATGGGATGTATCCCGGATGTAGGTGGAGAGGGACTGAACTATCGGTGAGAAAATGGAGTCCAGGTAGGCAGATACAAGTTCAGTGGGGCAGGAGCAGGCCAAAACTATGAGTCTACCGGGACAGTTAGGCTTGTGGAGGTAAAAGCAAGCAGTGCGGGGTGTGGGAATTATGTGTTTTTTGACTGAGGATGGAAGGTCTCTGGAGTCGATAAGGGCAGTGATGGTACGGGAGACAATGGTTTGATGTTTTCTGGTGGGGTCCTGTTCCAGGGGTAAGTAAGAGGAGGTGTTAGAGAGCTGCCGTTTGGCCTCAGTGAGGTAGAGGTCCGTCCGCCAGACCACTCCGGCACCAACTCTGCGGGTTTGATGGTGAGGTTAGGATTAGTGTGGAGAGAGTGGAGGGTAGTGCGTTCAGAGGGAGTGAGGTTGGAACAGGAGAGAGGAGAGGTGAAGTTGAGACGGTTGATGTCTCGGTGACAGTTGGAGATGAAAAGATCGAGTGCAGGTAGAAGGCCTGGGGGCGGAGGGAGTTTCCAGGAGGAGGAGGAGGGTTGAAGGCGGGAGAAGGGGTCATCAATAGGGGGAGGGAAATCCTTGTTAAAGTAGTAGGCTCGGAGACGTAGGTGACATAAGAAGACCCAGCGTCATGCCGGGCATGGAACTCACGGAGGTGTGGATGGAGCGGGACAAAAGTGAGGCCCTTGTTAAGCACAGAACACTCTGCCTCAGAGAAGGGAAGGTCAAAGGGGATGGTGAAGACATGGCCAGGGTTGGGGCTGGGGTCAGAGGAGGGTAAAGAATGGGAGGTCTCAGGAGGGAGAGGGGGTTGGGATGTTCAGGGAGAGCAGGCTGAGGGGAGGATGAGGGATCAGAGGATTGGAGGGGGGATGAGGGGTAGAGGGAAGGTTGAGAGTCGTGGGGAGGATAGGGGGTGGTGGAGGAATAAGATGAGTGGTGGGACCCAGCAGCAGTAATAACGATCCCGATCTGGAGAGGGTCAGGATCTCGGTCCGAGCTGGATCTAGAGCTGGGGGTGTCAGAGCCTGTGGCCTGCAGGGCACCAGAACTGAGGTCTGAGTCAGAAGCGAGTGAGTCCAGGGCGCGCCTGGGGCTGATGCCCATGTCCAGGAGGCCGTGGTTCCAGTCGGGGTCAGAGTCAGAGACAGATGGGTCTTCGGCCTGCTGAAGGCCTGAGAAGTCGAAGTTCGAGGGGTCTGGGTCCGGGCTGGAGGCCGTTGTCGTCGTGGGCTGCAGGCGGGCGAGCTTGTGATCCTTCTTGGACGTGAGGAAGGAGAAGAAACGGCAGTTGGGGGTGTGAATCCAGTGGAGAATTAAGTGTAGGAGAGGTCCGTGGCAGACAGTGGAGAGCGAGGCCCGCAGTGGTGGCAGAGAGAGGGACAAGGCCCGTAGGTATCTCCGCATGGTGGTGAGTGTGGCTCGGAGAATCCGGCGGGAGCAACGGTCAATAAAACAGAGGTACCTGGGATCCTCGCTGGGCCCGAACTGGAACCGGAGCTGGAATCCCTGCAGTACGAGATGGTGGTGGAGACACGTTCCCAGGAAGGAGATGTGTCTGTGGTAGCGGGTCTGGGTCAGGATGTGGTTGAAGAGTCGGAGAGAGGCAGACCTTCTTTATAGGGCCCCTGCCCTCTTCCTCTTCAGCCCTGACGAAGAGTCTTGGCCTGAAACGTTGACTGTTTGTTTCCACAGATGTTGCCTGACCTGCTGAGTTCTTCCAGCGTGTTTTGCATCTTCCTGCATTTACCTTCTGCCACTGTATCTCCATTTCTCCCACATACCCTCTTATCACTCTCCCTCTACCTCTGTCACTATCTTTCTCTCTCCAATTGGCAGTTTGTGTGGCTTCAGAGCTGTGTGTCAGACATGGATAGAAGGAGCACTGGGGCCCCAGAGGGGACTGTATTGACTCCCTTCCGTTTACCCTGTATACCTCAGACTTCCGATACAACACTGAGGCATATCAAATGCAGAAATTCTCTGATGACTCAGCAATAGTTGGGTGTATAAGGGAGGATGGGAGGATGAATACAGGGCCCTGGTGGAGGATTTTGTCAAATGATGCAAGCTGAATCATCTACAGCTCAACATCAGTCAGACAAAGGAGATGGAGGTGGACTTCAGCAAGACTAAGCCTGCACTGCTCCCTGTTACTATTGATGGTGAGGACATGGATGTGGTGAGGACCTACAGGATACTGACCCACCAGCAGTTGGATCGTCTAAATACAGGTGTATTTTTACTATGATCAATTGAAACACTTTGACTGCACACAGATCTCCAAAAACAGATCTCCATTTATCTAATTCTGTGACTTCTAAAACCAGTTGGCTGAACCAGTGATGATCTGAAAAGTCATATTAAAACAGGGTGAATACTTATACAATCAATTATTTTGTATTTTATATTTGTAATTAATTTAGATCACTTTGTAGAGATCTGACTTCACTTTGACATGAAAGAGTCTTTTTCTGTTAATCATTGTCAAAAAGCCAAATTAAATCCACTTTGATCCAATGTTGTAAAACAATAAAATTTCCAAGGGGAGGGGGGGAAATACTGTACATAGAGCCTCCCACTCATCCTCTTATTGTTCATTGCTTCTCTCTCTCCATCTCCATGAACAACTCCCTCTCTCCCTTACTCCGTGTCTGTCTACTGCACCACTGCTTCTATCCATTTCTCCCACATACACTCTCATCACTTTCCCTCTCTCCTTTTCACTCCCTTCTCTTCCTTTGCATCTGTTTTCCCATCCTGACTCTATTTTCTCACTCCCAGCATCCTCAATCCTCCACGTCTATGAATGCCCCTGCCCCTCTCTCCCTTCCTTGTCTGGTGGACATTACAGATGCCAGCACCATCTGAGGAGCAGGAGAAGATGTAGATTTTTGTCACAGGATGGGACACCCAAGGTGGATGGAAACGTTCACCAAACCCTTTCTGTGTTTATGTCTGTATCCAGTCAGAGTAAGGACTCAAAGAACGTGGGTACCAAGTGTCACAGCTCTGGCTGACAACTCTATCTATGCCTCTTATCATCTTGTACACCTCTATCAGGTCACCACTCATCCCCCTTCTTTGCAAAGAGTAAAACCCTAGTTCGTTCAACCTTTCCCATAAGACATGCTCTCTAATCCAGACAGCATCCTGGTGAATCTCCTCTGCACCCTCTCTAATCCAGGCAGCATCCTGGTGAATCTGCTCTGCACCCTCTCTAATCCAGGCAGCATCCTGGTGAAACTCCTCTGCACCCTCGCTAATCCAGGCAGCATCATGGTGAATTTCCTCTGCACTCTCTCTAATCCAGACAGCATCCTGGTGAATCTCCTCTGCACCCTCTCTAATCCAGGCAGTGTCCTAGTGAATCTCCTCTGCACCCTCTCTAATCCAGGCAGCATCCTGGTGAATCTCCTCTGCACCCTCTCTAATCCAGGCAGCATCCTTGTGAATCTCCTCTGCACCCTCTCTAATCCAGGCAGCATCCTGGTGAATCTCCTCTGCACCCTCTCTAATCCAGGCAGCATCCTGGTGAATCTCCTCTGCACCCTCTCTAATCCAGGCAGCATCCTGGTGAATCTCCTCTGCACCCTCTCTAATCCAGGCAGCATCCTTGTGAATCTCCTCTGCACCCTCTCTAATCCAGACGGCATCCTGGTGAATCTCCTCTGCACCCTCTCTAATCCAGGCAGCATCCTGGTGTATCTCCTCTGCACCCTCTCTAATCCAGGCAGCATCCTTGTGAATCTCCTCTGCACCCTCTCTAATCCAGGCAGCTTCCTAGTAAATCTCCTCTGCACCCTCTCTAATCCAGGCAGCATCCTGGTGAATCTCCTCTGCACCCTCTCTAATCCAGGCAGCGTCCTGGTGAATCTCCTCTGCACCCTCTCTAATCCAGGCAGCATCCTGGTGAATCTCCTCTGCACCCTCTCTAATCCAGGCAGCATCCTGGTGAATCTCCTCTGCACCCTCTCTAATCCAGGCAGCATCCTGGTAAATCTCCTCTGCACCCTCTCTAATCCAGGCAGCTTCCTAGTAAATCTCCTCTGCACCCTCTCTAATCCAGGCAGCATCCTGGTGAATCTCCTCTGCACCCTCTCTAATCCAGGCAGCATCCTGGTGAATCTCCTCTGCACCCTCTCTAATCCAGACAGTGTCCTAGTGAATCTCCTCTGCACCCTCTCTAATCCAGGCAGCATCCTGGTGAATCTCCTCTGCACCCTCTCTAATCCAGGCAGCATCCTTGTGAATCTCCTCTGCACCCTCTCTAATCCAGGCAGCATCCTGGTGAATCTCCTCTGCACCCTCTCTAATCCAGGCAGCATCCTAGTGAATCTCCTCTGCACCCTCTCTAATCCAGGCAGCATCCTGGTGAATCTCCTCTGCACCCTCTCTAATCCAGGCAGCATCCTTGTGAATCTCCTCTGCACCCTCTCTAATCCAGATGGCATCCTGGTGAATCTCCTCTGCACCCTCTCTAATCCAGGCAGCATCCTGGTGAATCTCCTCTGCACCCTCTCTAATCCAGGCAGCATCCTGGTGAATCTCCTCTGCACCCTCTCTAATCCAGGCAGCATCCTTGTGAATCTCCTCTGCACCCTCTCTAATCCAGGCAGCATCCTGGTGAATCTCCTCTGCACCCTCTTTAATCCAGGCAGCATCCTAGTGAATCTCCTCTGCACCCTCTCTAATCCAGGCAGCATCCTGGTGAATCTCCTCTGCACCCTCTCTAATCCAGGCAGCATCCTTGTGAATCTCCTCTGCACCCTCTCTAATCCAGACGGCATCCTGGTGAATCTCCTCTGCACCCTCTCTAATCCCAGGCAGCATCCTGGTGAATCTCCTCTGCACCCTCTCTAATCCAGGCAGCGCCCTGGTGAATCTCCTCTGCACCCTCTCTAATCCAGGCAGCATCCTGGTAAATCTCCTCTGCACCCTCTCTAATCCAGGCAGCATCCTAGTAAATCTCCGCTGCACCCTCTCTAATCCAGGCAGCATCCTGGTGAATCTCCTCTGCACCCTCTCTAAAGCTTCCACATCCTTCCTCTAATGAGGCAACCAGAAATGAATGCAATTTTCCATGTATGGTCCAACCAGGGTTTTATAGAGCTGCAATATGGGGTCCCATGGTTAGAAGGACACTATTGCAGCTGGGGCCGTCTGGAGTTTGGAGTTCAATTCCAGAACTGTTCTGTACATTCTCCCTGTGGAATGTGTGGGTTTTCTCCGGGTGTTCCGCATTCCATCCACAGTCCAATGACACACCATTGGTCATTGCAATTTGTCCTGTGATTGGGTTAGCACTGATCGGGATTGTGGGTTAGCTGGGGTGGCATAATTGGCCTACTCCACACCGTAGTGTGAAAAATAAAATAAATGAAAAATATTACCTTGCTGCTTTGAACTCAATCCCCAGACTGACAAAGGCCAACGCACCATATTCTTTCTTAACCACCCTCTCGAATTGTGCGGCCCCTTTGAGGGATCTATGGACATGGATCTGTTCCTCCACACCGATTCAAATCATGGCATGTGTCTCTATGGTCACCTCATCATCCTTGCTCCAAAGAAGATAGCCATAGCTCACTCAGCCTTTCGTCATTAGATGAGGTCCTGATGCAGGGTCTCAGTTCAAAACATTGACTGTTTATTGCACTGCCTGTCCCGATGAGTTCTCCAGCATTTTGTGTGCATTGTTCTGAGGATCTACCTGTGCTTGTTTTGGTGGAAGACAGGCCTGGTCCCACCACACTGTCCCACTCAGTTGGACATTGTCGCACTGCCTGACCTTTGAGGAAAAGATTTTCCTAGTGTTGTGGTGTGGCTGGGGAGGAGGGGGAAGGCATGTGAGGCAAGTTTACAGAGTGGAGGGTGCCTGCCATATGATGCAAGGGCAAGTGGTGGAAATAGATACAACGATGGTTTTAATAAACTATGAAATAGCTCCTCAAGGTTGTTATAGCCAGGGCTGTGGTAATGGGGATAAACTCCCACTATCTATGAAATGCTCCCAATGGCACTTGCCTCTAATACCCTCCGACAATCAAGGCCAACACCTGGCCTTCACACTTAACTTAGCTACAAAGCCCAATGGAACCATTTCGTGGGCTACTGGTGCTTTAAAACTAGTCGCTTTGGGCAGATGGGGCTCATCAAAATAAATTTTCTGCAGCTTTCCGATCAGGAGCACTGGAAGTAGGCTGGAGAGGCGGGGGCTGAGGCTGCTCCTGAAGTCAGCCCAACAGTTGGACAAGGATAGAACGGCACAATGGTTTACGGTATGGGTGATGCAGATTCAAATCCCGCTGCTGCCTGCAGGGAGTTTGTACTTGGGTTTCCTCTGGTTTTCTCCCACAGTCCGAAGACGTACTGGATACTAGCTTAATTGGTTTTTGTAAACTGTTTCGTAATTAGGGTAGGATTAAATCACAGGAATGCTGGGCAGTGCGCTCGAAGGGACGGGGGCCCTATTCCGCTCTGTATCTTGATAAATAAATAATTCACCAACAAGTGCCATGGTAGTGTAGTGGTTAGTGTGACGCTATTACAGCTTGGGGCTTTGGAGTTCAGAGTTTGACTCCACTGCCATCTGTAAGGAGTTTGTACATTCTCCCCGTGATCGTGCAGGTTCCCTCCCACAGTGCAAAGACCGTTCTCCCCAGGATCACATGCGTTTCCTCCAGGTCCTCTGGTTCCCTCCCACTGTCCAAAGATGTACAGGTTTGGGGTTAATTGATCTTTTTAAGTTCTCCTGTGATTCATTTGGGGTGGAGTCAGGTGTTGCTGGGCAGTGTGGAAAGCATACCCCACACTGTATTGCCTGATTAATAAAGGAGGAGTGAATGTGGGATGTTTGGACTGTCTGGAGATTTATAACACTCCAGCAACTTCTGTGTATGTACGCATTGAAAACTGCAAAGATTACAGGGTTAAATTTACAAGCAAGCAATAATGTTATTCAAAAAAGGGAAGCAGACGTGATATGAATGTTGCTTAAAGACAGTTGTCCCTCAAAGAACAGCATTATATAATGAACTGCAATCACTTATGCAGAAGTTTTCAGTGGGAAATTGTGGGCAAGGCTTGAGTACAGCAGATGGAATTACTTCCAGTCCCGTGGGTCACACATGCATCAGACTGTACATTCAGCAGTGGCCCTTGTTGGAGATCAGGAATTATTCCACCAGAAGATACAGGAAGTGAGTTAGGCCATTCAGCCCATTGAATGAGCTTTGCTATTCCATCATGGCTGATATTTTTCAAACACAAGAGGCCCTGCACACTCGGCAAAACTAGAGCAATAATAAACACACACACACATTGCTGGGGGAACTAGGCAAGTCAGACAGCATCTACAGAGGAGAACAGTTGTGGGCCGAGATCCTTCATCAGGACTGGAAAGGAAGAGTAGAGATGCCAGAGTAAAAAGTGGTGGGAGAGGAAGGAGGTTAGTGAGAAGGTGATTGGTAAAACCAGGTCGAGGAGGAAAGCTGGTGGGGGGGGAGGGTGGTTGCTGGAGGTTGCTGGCGGTGTGGCTCAAAGGGTTGGAAGGGACTTTTCTGCGCTATACCTCTAAGTAAAATAAAATAACTTAGACCAGTACGGCTTTGTACAGAGCACGAGATTCTGCAGATTTTGGAAATCCAGAGTAACACACACAAAAAGCTGTAAGGCACACAGCAGGTCAGGTAGCGTCTATGGAAATGAATAAACGGTCAACGCTTTATGCTGAGACCCTTCACCGGGTCTGGAAAATAAGGGGGGGAGGCCAGAATATGAAGGTTGGTGGATAGGGGAAGGAGGACAAGCCAGCTGGGTGGAGGAGGTGGGAGGAAGTAAGAAGCTGGGAGGTGATAGGTGGAAAAGGTAGAGGGTTGAAGGAGGAATGTGATATCAGAGGAGAGTGGACCATGGGAGAAAGGGGAGGAGGAGGGGCACCAGGAGGAGGTGATAGGTGGGGGGGGGGGGAAGAAGAGGTAAGAGGCCAGAGTGGAGAAATAACAAGGAGGAAAAGTTGAGAGGAAAAATCAGATTCAATGGAATATGAGGTGTCTTTCCTCCCTGAGTGTGGACTCATTGTGGCCAGGGACAGATGTCTCGGAATGGGAATAGGAACAGGAATTAAAACAGTTGGCCACTGGAAAGTTTCACTTTTTGTGGATGGAGCTGAGGTGCGTGATAAAGTGTTCCCCGAACCTGTAGAGCAGGCCTAGTCTCCCAACTTGTGTCCATAACACTTCACCTTTAACCCCCTCAGGCCCTGGAGGAGGACCTTGGCAAATGGTGCAAACTGAATCATCTGTAGCTCAGCATCAGTCAGACAAAGGAGATGGTGATGGACTTTAGGAAGACGAAGCCTGCACTGCTCCCTGTTACTACTGATGGTGAGGATGAGGATGTGGTGAGGAACTACAAGTACCTGGGTGTGCACCTGAATGACAGACGTGAGCACCAACATGGAGTCTGGGTACGAGAAGGGCCAGAATCGCCTCTACTTCCTGAGGAGACTGAGGTCCTTTGGAGTATGCAGGCCTCTCCTTCACATGTCCTACTAGTCTGTTGTTGCCAGTACAATCTTCTATGAGGTGGTGTGCTAGGGCAATGGCATCAACATGGGTGATGCCAACAGGCTCAATAAACTGATTAGAAAGCTTGGCTCTGTTATTGGAGTCAAACTGGACACACTGGACACACAAGGTGCTAGTACAAAGTATGCTATGGAAAATCCTGGCAATTCTGGACAGTGTTTCTCACCCTCTGTATGCCACCTTGGCTAAACAAAGGAGCACTTTCAATAACAGACTAAGACAATGGCATTGCTCCAAGGAGCGCTATATGAAGCCATTCTTACCCTCGGCCATTACGCTCTATAATGAGTCAACCTATAGCCAAAGATGTGATGACTCCCCCTTACTTATATTTGTATAACTGTGCACTTGTAATACTACTGTGACACTGTAATTTCCTTTGACTGGTATATATTTTACCAAGTTGTGCCATGAGACAAGAGGCCATAAGACATAGGAGCAGAATTAAACCATTTGGTCCATTAGGTCTGATCCACCGCCCTGTCATGGCTTTGAATTTTCAACCCCATTCTCCCACCTTCATCCTGTAACCGTTAACCACCTAACCAATAAAGAATCCATCAATCTTTGCCTTAAATACACCAAATGACTTGGCCTGCACCGCAGTTCGTGGCAGTAAATTCCACAGGTTCACATCCTCTTGCTGAAGAAGTTCCACCCTCATTTCTGTACTGAAGGGATGTTTTCTATTCTGAGGCCACTCTATCTTGGTTGTTTAGTATCTGGTAGGTTTTAATGAGATCTCACTCATTCTTCAATGAGTACAAGCTTGGAGACATCACACGCATGTCATACACATGCCTTTCTTCCTGGGATCGTCCTTCTGAACCTCTTCTGGACCCTCTCCAATACCAGTACATCTTTCCTTTGATACGGGTTTCAAAATCGCTCGCAACATTTCAGATGGTCTGATCCAGAAACCCCCAGCAGAGAGGTACACCAGTAAACCCACTCATTAATGCAAATACACTTTCATTTGGAGATACAGTGTGGAGAAATCCCTTCTGCTCCAACGAGCTGTGCTGCCCAGCAACCCACCTGTTTAACACTAGCCTAATGACAGGACAATTTACAGTGGCCCCAATTTAACGGATATGGCTTTGGACTGTGGGAGGAAAGCAGAGCACCTGGAGGAAACACAAGTACAAACTCCTTACAGAGGATGCTAGAATTGAACTCTGCTGCCCTGAGCTGTAATAGCATTATGCTAACCCCAAATCGGCCAAGCACGTGGCAGCAAATCGATGCATGAAAGCATCTGCACACGGTCAAGAGGTTCAATTGTCCAGACCAAATATTTGAATGGGAAAGAAACAGGGTCTAAGTGACTTTGACCAATGAATGATTGTTGGTGCCAGACGGGATGGTTTGAGTATCTCGGATTTTCTCCCACAACAGTGCCAGTGATGGGTAGAACAGCATCTCTGAACACACAGGTCGAAGCTTGAAGTGGATGGGCTCCAGCACCAGGAACATACTCTCAGTGGCCACTTTGCTAGGTACACGAGGTACGTAAAAAGTCACCACTGACTGTATATCCCAGTCCTCTCGAAGTGAACCCACTGAGCAGACTTCCTGCACCCAGCACGCTGCACCGCACCTGTTCAGTGCCATTAACAAAGCAGCTTTGACTGCAGCAGACCCGATGGGCTGAATAGCCTCACTCCACTCCTACAAGAGAATCTGCAGACGCTGGAAATCCAAGCAACGCACACAAAATGCTGGAGGAACTCAGCATCCATGGAAGAGAGTAAACAGTCGATGCTTTGGACCTGATGAAGGGCCTTGCCCTGAAATGTCAATTGTTTACTTGTTCAGCATGTCCCCTTGTGATTATAATTCGGTCTCTTCCTGGAAGCTTTTTTGGTTCCACATTATGTTGATACAGACCATCTGATTGGTTAACTCTTATCTACAAATTTGAATGGAATGTCTCTTGTCTATGATACAAGAAGGGCTGAACACATTAAGCCGTCATCTTTTCTCTCCTTCTCCTTTCTTGGTTCTGTTTTCTTTCTTGCTACTCCCCTTTCCTGATTTTTTTTGTTCTATTAATATAAAATAATTATGAAGCAAAACACTTTATGCCTTTATCTTGACCTCAGAAAGCACCTTGGTTCAAAAACATCAGAATCTAACAGTTCCAATGCACTTCTCTGCAGATCCTAAGTTATGGCTAGCAATTCCAAGGTAGAGATGGCATGTCAAGAAGGCAGCATTTGTCTTTAAGGACTTCTATCATCCTGGACATGTCCTCTTCTCATCGCTATCATCAGAGAGAAGGTACAGCAGCCTACAGGCTGAGGGTTCCTGATATTTTTTATGCCATCGACCCTACAATTATGCAAGAAGTCTGTGGATCCCAGGCTGGGAACCCCTGCTATAGACCCACATTCAGTAATTCAGCAACAACTCCTTCCCTCTGCCAACAACAGACGTCTGAAATGGTAAAAGATTTTCAGCCGAAACACCGAGTGTTTATTCATTTCCCTAGAAGCCATCTGATCTGCCGAGTTGCTCCAGCATTTTGCTCTGGATTTACAGCAGCTGCAGAATCTGATGTTTAGAGCTGGCAAGTAAGGGGTAAGATGGCAGAATGATGTAGAGTCTCAGCCTGAAACTTAAACTGTTTATCCATTTCAGTAGACCTGCTGGGGTCCTCCTGAATTTTGTGTGTGTTACTCTAGGTTTCCAACATCTGCCGAATCTCTTGTGTTTAAAATTTCTGAATTGTCCACAACCCCTCACCATCCAGGACATGCCCACTTCTAATTACTATCATCAGGAGCTGGTTCAGGAGCTTGAAGACCCACACTCAACGACTCAGGAATAGCTTCCTCCCCTCTTCAAATTTATTGTTATGTGACTGTACACAGGTACAACACAATAAAACTGGAGCTCGGTGTACCCACAAAACATACATTACCCCAGCACATAAAATATTACCACAAATAAGTTAAAAAATATAATTCAAAATGCATGTAGTTCTCAGCACTGGTAAACAGTAAACATCTCACTGTCATAGTGATGAGACCTCGGTGGTGGCAGGGTAGTCATTAGTCTCACAGCCTGGGGAAAGGAGCTGTTACCCAGTCTGACAGTCCCAGTCCTGATGTTCCTGTACCTCCTTCCTGATGGCAGTGGGTCGGGGAGATTGTGGGATGGGTGGTAGGGATAAGTGGGTTTCAGCAGTCTTGGAGAAGAGAGGTGGAAGAGCTGAGGAGGGTATGTCAGGACTCAGGGCTGCTGAACCCACAGCCTCCTTGAACTCTGTCTACACTTCCCATAACCTCAGTGGAAAAGGAAGGTGTTAGAAACCAGAATTATTTGGAATTCATCAAATACTTTCCACTGAAGAGGACACAAAGAGTTGCTCCGGAAGTGTTGAAGAACCAAATGGAGAAGTGAAATTATTTGGTCAGGGATTCTACCAGGCTGTTGTTGGGTTCACGTCGTACAGGGTTGGATGGAGAAGTTGTGCGATGCAAGGATGATAGAGGAAAATGGATTTGGGGTAAATCAGTCATGATATCACTGGAGCAGAGTGCAATTGAGGGGCCGAATGGCCTGTTCTTCCACTTTTACTGATGTTCAGAAAGTTTATGCCATCTCAGGGAAAGCGAGAAACCCCTCAGTAAGATCTTAAACAAAAGAGATCCTGGAAATCCAAAATGACGCACACAAAATGCTGGAGGAACTCAGCAGACCAGGCAGCATCTATGGAGAGGAATAAACAGTCGACATTTCAGTGACAGACACTTCATGAGTGCTGGAAAGGAAGATGTGATGAAGCCAGAATAAGAACGTAGGAGGAGGGGAAAGAGGACGCCAACATTAAACAGTTCCCTCAACTTTCAAGGACCATCTCATGTTCTGCAATATATTGCTTATTTCTATATTGTTATTATTTTGCTTGTTTTTTTATCTCTGCATATTTGCAATGCTCGTTGTCTTTGTTAAGTACGTGTTTTTCATTGATTCGCTTGTGTTCCCTTGTATTTACTGTGAATGCCCAGAAGAATCGCAGGATTCTATAAGTACTTTGATAATAAACTTACTTTGAAGTTTGAACTTTGAACAAGCTGGCAGGTGATGGGTGTGACCAGATGAAGGGGAAGGCTGCTGGGGGTGGGCGAGAGGTGAATGATGTAATATCTCCTTTGTGAATGATCAGCCATGATCTCAGAATGGCGGTGCAGACTCGAGGGGCCGAATGGTCTACTTCTGCACCTATTGTCTATTGTACCTCATGTTAACATTGGTTCATGTCTTGCTCTGCCTCTCATTCACCCCCTTTCCCTCACCCACTCTGCCTCTCTTTCTCTTCCTCCTCAGCAACCTTGCTCCCTCGCTCTCTCACTCTTGTTGCTCCACACGTTCCTGTCACATTGGATCTGATTTACCACACTCATTAGAGACGGTTTCCTTTGCCAGCCTGCAACTCCAGATGTCCGAGCACATTACTGCCTTACGCACTTGCTCAGGAATGTGCAAAAAAGTTTCTTCTTGGCAACAGGACAGACAAACCCAGCCCTTACCCAAAGCAACTGCCCACTGCTCTGCCACACTGCCTGGGAAGTGTGACATGGGACTGTAGCAGGGAGCAAGTACAGCGCGGTACCATAGCAGGGAGTGTGGGGTGGTACCGTAGCGGGGAGCGTGGCACAACCGTAGCGTGTAGCGCAATGCTTTACAGCGCCAGTGACCTGGGTTCAATTCTGTTTGTCTGCCAGAACTGTTCAAATCCCTGGAATTCCTCAGTCAAAAATATACAGAGCCTGTGACATGACCAGCTGAAGCTTTGAACTTGGAATGTTTTAACCCTTTCTACTCCGGGATGAGCCTGTCAGCTGATCAATGCCACCCTCTAGGACCAGGAAACCAGGGTAGTCTTTGAAATTGGGAGAGGTTCCTTCCCAGGTAAGGGTTTGTGTGGTCCGGGTAGGAGGTCAAAACAGCTTGAGGCAAATGCCTGTATTTCATGGTGGCACAAGAGATCCTGCAGATGCTGGAAATCTTGGAGCAACACACTCAAAATGCTGGTTCAACAGCTCTGATGAACAGTCTTAGCCTGAAACCTTGACTGTACCAGAAGCCAGAGGGGCAAAGCTCTGTGCTGGAGGCCTGAGTCTGTGAGTCCACTGGAGGCCCCGGAGACAGCCTGTCCTGGGGTCTGGGGTTCGAGGCGTGTGGAGGGTGGGGGGAAGGGGCTTGCTTGGCCATTGTTTTGTGGTGTCTCTGTGCTGCTTTGTTTGTGGTGTTCCACTGAGCACTGTAGTCATGTTCAAAGGTGACAATTGTGTCTGGTGTGCACGCGCCTTCCAACAATATCCCCACATGTGCGAGCAATGCTTGCAGGCTGCACCCAGCACTTCCTGAACGTGTTGTTAACGCAAGTGACACATTCCACTGCATGTTTCGATGTACCTGCGGTAAATGAGTGAATCTGAATCCATTAATTTCCCTCCACAGAAGCTGCCTGACCTGCTGAGTCCCTCCAGCATTTTTTGTGTGTTAACCGGTATTTCAGGGTCTTTTTTTTAGCTCCATCCACCCTGCTGAAGGAACTCAGTGGGTCAGGCTGCATCGTCTGCAGATGCTGAAAATCCAGGACTCGAACCCGGTTTAATACCACTGGCATATGTCATGAAATTTGTACAATTAGACCACGAGGACAGAGTTAGGCCATTTGGCCCATCATTTCATCATGGCTGATCCAATTTTCCCTCAGCCCCAATCTCCTGCCTTCTCCCCATTCCCCTTCAAGCCCTGACCAATCAGGAACCTATCAACCTCTGCCTTAAATATACATAGAGAGTTGGCCAATTTACAGTACATAATAATTTTTAAAAACTTCAACCTACAAGAAAAAAAATTATTTAAGTAGTGCAGAAGGAGAGGAAAAAAAGGAAAAAAATTACTAAGGTAGTATTTATGGGTTGAGTGTCCATTCAGAAAGCTGATGGTGTAGGGGAAGAAGCTGTTCCTAAAACACTGAGTGTGTGTCTTCAATCTCCTTTACCTCCACTCTGATGGTAGCAATGGGAAGAGGACATGCCCTTAATGACAGATGCCACCCTTTTGGAGGCATTTCCTTTTGAAGATGTCATCAATACTGGGGAGGCTCGTGATGGAGCTGGCTGAGTTTACAACTTTCTGCAGTCTTTTCCGATCCTGTGCAGTGGCCCCTCCTTACCAGACGGTGATGCACCCAGTCACAATGCTCTCCACAGGATGTCTGTAGAAAATTGTGACAGTCCTTGGTGACGTACCAAATCTCCTCAGACTTCTAGTGAAATATAGCCGCTGTGGTAACACACACAAAACACATGAGGAACTCAGCAGCTTCTGTGGAGGTAAGCGGACTGTCAACATTTTGGGTCATGACTCACAGAGTTCCTCCAGCTGTTTGAGTTTTTTAAGCTCTGGTTTCCAACATCTGCCCTCAATCGGACTGGATCACTTCACAATCAGGATCCCAGGCACTTGATTCCAGTGCCCAAGGCTGGACCCCATCAGTCTGCATCAACTCGATAACCCCCGAGGCCTTGAACAGGGATGGAGGGGTAATCCTCTGCCCACCCCTAAAACAAAATAACAAGTACAAGATTTTTTCCAGCATCCAAGGCACCTTCAAAAAGGCGGCATCCATCTCTGAGGACCCTCACCACCCAGGACATGCTCTCTTCTCATAACCACCATCGGGGAGGAGGTAGAGGAGCCTGACGACAGACACAAAATGATCCAAAAACAGCTTCTTTCCCTCCACCATCTGATTTCTGAAGGGCCCATGAGCACTATCTCATTATTCCTCTTTTGCACTATTTTTTTATTTTGTAATTTATAATGGTGACATATAAACCCAACACAACCATCAATGCTCGCCTTGAGACCCAAAGATCCATCAGCCTTCAGAGAACAAATGTAATATACTAAATCCAGTGTGGAGATTGCCCCAAACACTGTGTGAAACAAATGGGGTGAAAACTATCCATGAGACTACATGACATCAGAAGACACGATCCTCTGACCCTAAGATATGGGAGCAGAATCAGGCCATTTCACCCATTGAGTCAGCTCTGCCAATTCATCATGTCTGATCCATTTTCCCTCTCAGCCCCAATCTCCTGCCTTCTCCCATTATCACTTGATGCACAGACCAATCTATCAATTTCTGACTTAAATATACCGAATGACTTGGCCTCCACAACCACCTGTGGCAATGAATTCCACAGATTCACCACCCTCTGGCTGAAGAAATTCCTCCTCATCACTGCTCTATTCCTCTGGTCCTAGCCTCCCCCACTCCACGCCCGCTTTATCAAGGACTTTCAACACTAATCAGTACATTAGGACCAAGAAGGACACAGGTTTATCTGGTGAACTATAAAATCCTGGCACAAGCAACAAAACAAGAAATCAAGGGAATTTTGCTTCTCAACCAAGGACTCTATTAACCAGCGTATTGAACTGGACTTGACTTACAAACATTTGTATCTGCAGGATTGGGGCCGAGGGTGAGCCGCAGACACCCAAGGAGTCAACGACCACAACGACCGATTACCAGGGATATAGGCCTGCGGAGGTCATTCAGCTATCCAGCTGGACAGGCCACAGCGGAGATGAGTGGCCAGCGTGACCGCCAACCAATCAGAGCCACGTGACAGACCAATATAACCTGGGGCACTCTGCAGAAACAACACTGAATTCCACACTGATGAGCATTTCGCACCTAATCTCCAGGCTTGGCAAACATCCCTACAAACGAGCAGCCAACCCGAGCTACCGATCTCTTCTTTCATTTCAAACTTTGGAGACTGTAGTGCATGAAAATCCCAGGGGATCAGCAGATTCTGAGATACTCAAACCACCCCATCTGGCACCAACAATCATGGTCAAGGTCACTTTGATCACATTACTTCCTAATTCTGATGGTTGATCCGAATAGCTCTGGACCATGTCTGCATGCTCCTATGCACTGAGCTGATGCCACATGATTGGCTGATTAGATGCTTGCGTTATCGAGGTGTACAGATGTGCCTCATAAAGTGAACACTGAGCGTGTGTACAACCAGAATTCAACCCCAAACTGTGTGGAGCTTTCACAGACCCTTGTGCTGTGTGGACGTCCCCTACCCCCACCACCCCGGGAGCCCCCATTTCCTCCCACGTGCTGAAGATGGTTGTTACATCACTCGTTGCCATAAATATCTCTGAATGTACGGATGAGGGGTAGAATCTGGAAGTGAGATCGTGGAAATGTGCAGAGACTTAAAAAAATGGGATGAGTGTAAATGGCTGATGGCACAGACTTGATGGGCTGAAAGGCCTGTCACATCGTTGTACACCTCTGTTACTGAGCATGAGGGAAGAGTTGATAGAGGTATACAATATTATGAGGGGTATAGATAGGGTAAATGTAAGTAGGCTTTCACACTGAGGCAGGGAGGTCATAGTTTAAGGATGAAAGGTGAAATGTTTAAGGGGAATGAGGGGAACTTCTTTACTCAGAGGGCGGTGAGAGTGTGGAGTGATTTGCACTACAGCACAAGAGGTGGATGTCGTTTCAATTTCGGCATTTAAGAGAAATTTAGATAGGAGGGGTGTGGCGAGCAACGGTGCATGTGTGGGTTGTAGAGACTAGGCAGTGATGTGGACTAGATGGGCTGAAAGGCCTCTCTCCGTGCTGTAGTGCTCTACCAAACTACTGTTCCATATCCTCCAGAACCACAGGCTTCACACAGACCCTCTCTCTCTCTCTCTCCCGGAAGGACGCTGAGGCTCCCACTGCTCCACACACCCATGAGTGTGACCTGTTCGCGTGTGTTTCCTGGTGATGTGGCTCACACACCCCAGCACTGAAGAGAAGTGGAGGAAGGCAGACTCACGACTTCGGACGTCAGATGTCCACTTCCCTTCCACATGCCAGTCAGCTGCCAGTCTTCCTTCAACTTGCACTGACTGAGAACCCGACAAAGATTTAATAGAAACCTGAGAGCTCTCTTTTTTTAACAAAATCTATACGGAATTGTTCCCTAAGGCTGTCAGAGCCAGGGCTGGTAAGCTCCCACTACCGATAGCATGTGCCTCTGACAAGCAGGTCCAACTCCTGGCTTTCACGTGTGATTTATGTACTGAGCCCAGTGGAACTGTTTCTACTGACAGGAGAAGAGGCAAAAGTTGGGTTACTGGTGCTTTCAAACCAGTCACTCTGGGCAGATGGACTTTGCAACCACGGTAGGCAGCTCATCTAAGAGGAGGTAAAACCCCACTGGCTTGTCGCTCTACCAACTCATGGGCTGGGCTCCAGGAGTAAACCCTGAGGACACATCTGGAGCTGGAGTCCTTCGGGCAGTCCTTCAGGAGTGCAACTCCTTTGACACGGCTGGTGCCAGAGTATCGGACTCTGCCGTTCCCTTTCATTCAACAGCTGCGGGGTGGGTGGGGGGGGGTCGGCTGCTCACTGGAAACACAAAGTACACTGCAGATGCTGTGGTCAAATCAACACGTACAAACAACCTGGACGAACTCAGCAGGTCGGGCAGCATCCGTTGAAATGAGCAGTCAACGTTTCGGGCCGAGACCCTTCGTCAGGAGTTTGCTCTCCATATCGAACTGCTCTGCCTTGTGCGACATCTGTGATTGACTCCTCCCAAAGGAGGGGTGCAGCTGATCAGGTCAGTTTGCCCAGTAGTTATCAGCAATGAACTGCCGGAGAAGGGAGCTGCGGCAGCTTGACGGTTAATGCAATGCTGTTAGAGCCACAGGTGTTGGAGGTCAGAGTTCAATCCCAGCGCCGTCTGTAAGGAGTTAGTACATCCTCCCCGTGTACTGGTGGGTTTTCTCCACACGTTACGGTCTGCTCCCACAGCCTAAAGATACACCAGTTAGCAGGTTAACTGTTCTTCGTAAATGGTCCTCTGATTAGGCTAGGGTTAAATCGGGGACTGCTGGGCGGTGGGGCACCAAGGGCCATAAGAGCCTGTCCTCACTTGATCTCTAAATAAACAAAGATACATTTTTAAAAAGTTGGTAAGTGGATTGGAAGAGTTCAGAAGGATATGATCCAAAGGTTGGTAAATAGGATTAGACTGGGTGAGGCATGAATAAGGGGTTGAGGACCTGTTTCTGTACTGTAAGGCCTACACCCTGGAACCACTTTATTAGCTAACTCCCTACCTAACAGAGTCACCATTGAGTGTATAACTCTATGTCAGTGACCAGTGCCAGTCAGTAAAACATACACTAACAGTGGGAGAGACGATGACCAGTGCCGGTCAGTAAAACAAACAAACACTAACAGTGGGAGAGACGATGACCAGTGCCGGTCAGTAAAACACTAACAGTGGGAGAGACGATGACCAGTGCCGGTCAGTAAAACAAACACTAACAGTGGGAGAGACGATGACCAGTGCCGGTCAGTAAAACAAATAACACACTAACAGTGGGAGAGACGATGACCAGTGCCGGTCAGTAAAACACTAACAGTGGGAGAGACGATGACCAGTGCCGGTCAGTAAAACAAACACTAACAGTGGGAGAGACGATGACCAGTGCCGGTCAGTAAAACAAATAACACACTAACAGTGGGCAAGACAGGGACGCAGCATGAAGTTGACCCACACCACCTCAGCAACTCTACAGCCCGAATTTAACCTTGACCTACTCATGGGACAATCTGCAACGGCCAGTTAACCTACCCGGTACCGGTGCCATTGGACTATGGGAGGAGAACGTACGGAGATTCCTTACAGAATGGTGCTGGAACTGAACTCTGAGCTCTGGAACGCTCCTGAGCTGTAATAGTATTGCATTGACCACTATAGTATTCGTGTATTTATTATTAATGCATATTTCACTCCATATCCATTTCTATGGCATTGGTCAGAGCACATTTGGAATACTGAGAGCAGTTTTGGGCCCCGTAACTAAGAAAAGCTGAGGAGCATACCTTGGTTCTGTGCCTGTCCTGGCTGGAGTTTAGGAGAATGAAAGGGGATATCTCATTGAAACGTTGAATGGTCTCCATAGAGTGGACATGCAGAGGATGGTTCCTATGGTGAAGAAGTCAGGGTCCGAAGGGCAGAGCTTCAGAAGAAAGGAACGTCCATTTAGGACAGTGGTAAGCAGGAATTCCTTCAGCCAGAAAGTGGGGAATATGTGAATTCCTTGCGCAGATGGTTGTGGAGGCCAAGTCATTGAGTATATTTAAAGAGAAGTTTGATAAGTTCTTGATTAGTCAGGGTATCAAAGGTAACAGGGAGAAGGCAGGAGAATGGGATCAAATGGGAAAATAAATCAGCCAAGACTGAATAGCAGAGAACACTCAATGGGCTGAGTGGCCTGATTCTGCCCCTATGTGTTATAGTCTTATGGTCTTAACCTCCAACTTTATTTTTATATAATTCTCATTCTTTAAAAATGTTAAATTCTGTTGTTTTTTGTTGCATGTTGTGCCCTGACTGACACAGCACTATAAATTCCTGATACTGTACACATAAATGAACGTGGTGAATAAAGTTGGTCCTTGCCCCCTGTGTCTGGTATAAAAAGCCATAACATGCAGTATATCTAATTAATAAACGTGTGATTTCTCTTTTTACATAAAAGCTGATGAACCTATAACAATAATTATAATTTAACATTTTGGTCACCCTGTTAGACGAAAGACATTATTAAAGTGGGAAGAGTGCAGATGAGATGTTGCCAGGATTTGAAAAGTTATGCAAATGAGGATTTATTCGCAGGAGAATGAGGGAAGACCCAATGAAAGTTCAAGTTCAAAGTACGTATACCACTACAAGCTTTCGATTTATCTTGCAAGCAGCCGCAGGAAGACAAAGAAATACAGAAATCTATGGCAAACCACATACAACAAAGAGCAACGCACATCCGAAGTGGAAGAGAGGATAAATCAAGCAAATAATAAAGAAGAAACACTGAGAATGTGGGCTGCAGAGACCATGTGGAGTGACGTCAGGGCCGAGGCGAGTGAAACCGTCCACACTGGTCCAGGAGCCCCATGGCTGTAGGAACACAGCCGTTCCTGGTGGTTTGGGGCCCAGGACTCCTGCAGCTCCTGACTGATGGAAGCAACGAGAGGAGAGGGAGACGGCTCAAGCACAGGCCGGTGGGACGGGAACCGGTGGGCGATCTTGGCAGGTATGGAGTGGCGGGCTGAGCACTGGTCCGTTTTCTCCTTTCAAGCCTGGGTGCTTTTATCTATGCCTATGATATTAGGACATGGGGTATAGGCAGGGTGAACACAAAGGGTCGTTTCCTCACTGAGGGATTGCTAAGAAGTAAGATGATACATCTAAGGTGAGAGATTTTAAAGTGATGTCAGAGACAGATTCTTCACACAAAGGATGGTGCATATTCGGAATGAGCTGACAGGAATAGTAGCTAAGATGGACACATGAGCAACATTGAAAAGCCCATCTAGATAGGAACACGGATAGGAGAGGCTCAGAGGACTCTGGGCAGATGGCAACCCAGCTGGGCTGAAGGGTCTGTATGACTCTATAAGTCTATGAACTAACTATGTGTATCAAATATTATATAGCGTATTCCGCTTAATTGGGACACATTGCGACAAGTAAATTTTTGGTCCAGTTAAGCAGTTGCCCCAATTAGACAAAGTTTTATGGAAGCAGCTACAAATATATTTTTAAAAAACACAAATTATATATGTAAATGGAATACAGAACATATTAGAACACTACCAACACTACTACTACAGTACAATAAAACCGCATTATGTAGAATGTAGAACACAGAAATCTACAGCACATTAAAGGCCCTTCGGCCTACTCTGGAAACTGCCTAGGATCTCCCGACCTCAGAGCCCTCTATTTTTCTATGCGCCATGTACCTATCTAAGAGTCTGTTAAAATACCCTATTGTATCCACCTCCACCACCGTCACTGGGAGTGTATTCCACGCACCCACCACTCTTGTGTGTAAAAAACTTACCCCTGACATCCCCTTGTACCTACTTCCAAGCACCTTAAAACTATGCCCTCTCATGTTAGCCGTTCCAGCCCTGGGAAAAAGCCTCTAATTATCCACATGATCAATGCCTCTCATCATCTTATACACCTCTATCAGGACACCTCTCATCCTCCGTCTCTCCAAGGAGAAAAGGCCAAGTTCACTCAACCTATTCTCATAAGGCATGCTCCCCAATCCAGGCAACATCCTTGTAACTCTCCTCTGCACCCTTTCTGTGGTTTCCATATCCTTCCTGTAGTGAGGTGAACAGAGCACAGTACTCCTAATAGTTATTGATAGAGGAATTCATCCAGTGTCCACTGCTGTGTTCTGTTATGGACTGTAAATGAACAGGATCAGTGCAGACACCTAGAACAGATTGTATTGCTTTCATACAATGCTGTCAACAACAGTATCCCGCAAATCTTTATTTTCATTGTAATATTCAAGATGATTGCTGATCTCTTCAAATTATTTGTTGAAGTAGTGAAACCATTTCCTTTTTCACTCCCGGCCATCTGTGTCATCAAGACTGAATGTTTGAAACCACAGTGAGCTAAACAATTTGGGATTGTCTTACTGCTTATTTTTCGCCAAATCACTACTTTTTTAACATAAAAATGTGCAACTTACCTACTTAAAAACTGTTTGCTCTAACAGCCATTTAAGTGAACACACCTGACGCTAGTTAGAAGCAGTTTGGCAACAGTCCCTTGTCCCAATTAAGCAGTGTGGTGTCCCAATTAGATTTGTACAATGTACTGTGTATGTTAATCAAAATGGCTTCTTTGTTCTGTTAAGAGCAGGAATGCTTCCTTGTATGATAAGTGCTTTCTCTCACAGTTGTTTAGCTTTGGACTTGCTGATATCGGGATTGTATTCATTTGGGGAATGTTATTTTATCTTGTGGGTCTGGGAGCGGGGGTTTTCGCGGTCTTTTCAGGGGAGTCAGGAAGAAGATGCCGAGGAAGGTGGACGTGCGCTGCACTGCTCGGTCGACCACCGGGGTGGTCCCAGGTGCGAGGACGTGGAGGTCAGAGGAAAGTGACGAGGGGTCGAATGGTTCAATGGTTGAGCTCCAACGATGTGCACTAAACTGACTGAACTTTGATAAGTTGGCGCCTTTTACTTTATTTTCTTTTCCTTCATATATATTGTATTGCATAGTACTCTTTTAGTTTTAGTAAAATCTTTAAAGTGTATTCCATAACGGTATCTGGTGTGAGTTTGATATGGTGCGTGTGCGCGCAGCATAAACTTGATTCCCACAGCACCTGCGAGTACGGGAGGTGGGGTTGGTGAGGGGCTGGATCTCCTTTTCCCCAGACATATACCAGCCTGTTGGGTAAGTGTTACAGATTAAAGGAATCCTGGCTGTTTTCTAGATTCATTTTTGTTCTTTGTCCCAAATATGTGACTGGCCTGATTTACCGATAGCCCAATTAACCGCAATCCACAGTATTAGCTATTTATATACAATACAAAATTAAAATTAGTTATACACAGTCAACTAAAACATTACCTAAACATAAACTGCACATTTTCCAATCCTCAACAGCACAATATAGAGGCAGACAGCACTGAAGCAGTGACTTAGTGAACTTTGACCATTAGTCAAGTACAATTATATACAAAAAGTACATATGTTTACCAGCATGTGATCCATAACCTTACGTAACTCAGTGATTCAAGTTTTTGTCTAAATACATCTAAAATGTTTTGAGTCTCTGCACTAACCGCCCCCTCAGGCAGCGAGATCAAGATTGTAATCAACTTCTGGGTGAAAAAAAAATACTCCTCAGTTTCCCTTTCCTTTAACGCTTGTAATCTTCACCGTAAACCTACAATAAATTCTCTAGTTTTTAACAGCCATACCATGGGGAAATATTCCCTACATTCTCACCCATCTATGCCCCTCATGATTTTATGCCCCTCCATTCAAAGCCCCTCCTCACAACTCAAACATTCCTCTGAATTTCAACCTCTGACTTTTTGCTTGTAGCATCCCTTCCATGGAGAAAACGGGTGGCGGGTGGAGATACATCTCTACTAAAGAAGGTGTAAGGCGCTCCTTCCCTCCGCTAACCTATGTGCTTGCACAAGTGATAGCACCTACTCAGCAAGCAGCTGGTGTACATCACAAGTCTTGGTTATGCGACCACTGTTGCCAGGCAGATAATTTCTGAAGAGTATTGATAATGGCCGGAGTCTCCCATCTTGCAAAGACACTGCCCAGCAGAAGGTAATGGCAAACAAGAGAAAATCTGCAGATGCTGGAAATCCGAGCGACAGACTCAAAATGCTGGAGGAACTCAGCAGGTCAGGCAGCATCTATAGAAAAGAGTATAGTCGACATTTCAGGGCAAAACCCTTCGGCAGGAGGTAACGGCAAACCACTTCTGTGGAACAAATTGCCAAGAACAAACATGGCCATGGACAGACCAAGATCGCCTACATCATATTACGTGATGCATAATGAATGAACCCTGGAGAAGAGCCGATGTGCTTTCACCCACCTACGCCCCTCATCAGTTTATACACCACCATCATAATGTCAGATCAAAACGTCAAGGCCTCAGAGCGGAAAACAAACCAAGAGACATGCAGATGGGCACAAGACTGTGAGAGAAGTGGAAGGGTACGGACAAAAGAGATTTCTTTAGTTGGCCATTTGATTTAATCGGCTCAGCACGACATCGTGGGTTAATAAACCTGTTCCTGAGCTGTACGGTTTGAAGCTCTGTCTTCTAGCCCAGACAACGTCCTTAACCGTTCCTTAGTACAGGTCACAAATACTGATAAATGCATCTTCTCCAAAGGGTTTAACACCAAACAAAGCCACAGCCAAGTATACGTGGCTATGGGTACAGTTTACCACATACATCTCTGATGTACAATTATGAATTCCCAAAGTTAACATAAACCCAGTAATAACAATAATTACAGCTGCTGGCACTGTTGTGAGGACAGATAAAACTGCTGAGTCTATCCTGGAATGCTGCCTACGTGGAGTTAGTATGTTCATATGGAAAGGACAGCACCATCTTGACTTTCTGAAGAGATTAAGTTCAAATTTATTATCGAAGTACATATACTATATTACACTTAGATTCATCTTCTTGCAGGTATCCACAGGGAAATAAAGAAATACAATAGAATCTATGATTCTTTTGGATAACAAAGACTGATAAACATTCAATTGCAAGAGAGAACAAATTGTGCAAATAGTAAGAAAGTGAACCAATAACAGATAGAGTATGCGGTGCAGAGTCCCTGAACGAAAGTCCAAAGTCAGTCCAGCAAACACTCTAGCAAACTTCGACAGATGAAATACCAATGAAAGTATCCTGACTGGCTGTCACAGCAATTTTAAAAACACAGGAACATAAGAAGCAACAAAGAATAGTGAGTTTAGCCCAATACATCACAGGCACACCCCTCCCCACCCTCCCCAATACTGGTCATATCTATAGGAGCTGTTGGCTCAGGAAAGTAACACCTCTCAGCAAAGATCTCCACCATCCGGGCCACGCCATCTTCTCACAGCTACCATCGGGCGGGAGGTACAAAAGCCTGGAGTTCCACATCAGCAGCTTCAGGAACAGTTATTACCCTACAACTATCTGATTTTTGAACAACCCTAATCACTACAGTTTAACACCAACCTGATCACTTCCCACTTAAATCTGAATTGTGATCTTTCCTTGAAAAAAAATGGTGTATAATTTGTTTAATTTAATTTATGGAAGCAGGTCTATGAACCAGTCCTCATTGGGGGGGGGGGGGGGTCAGAGGTGAAGAGAGGCAGCAACTTTAAATTCCTCTGTGTTATCATTTCAGAGGACCATGTTCTGGGCCCAGCAACTAAGTGCAATTACAAAGAAAGCATGGCAGCATCTCTACATCCTTAGAAGTCTGCAAAGATTCGGCATGACATCTAACACTTTGGCAAACTTCTATTGCCCTTGAATGCAAGAGCCTACAAAAGAAGTGGATACAGCCCAGTCCGTCACGGTTAAAGCTCTCCCCACCATTCAGCACCGCTCGCAAGCACTGTCACAGGGAGGCAGCCTCCATCATCAGGGGCTCTCACTTCCTAGGCCATGCTCTCTTCTCGTTGCTGCCATCAGGACGGAGGTACAGGAGCCTCAGGACCCACACCACCAGGCTCAGGAACAGTTATTACCCTACAACCATCAGGACCCACACCACCAGGTTCAGGAACAGTTATTACCCTACAACCATCAGGAAGGAGGTACAGGAGCCTCAGGACCCACATCACCAGGCTCAGGAACAGTTATTACCCTACAACCATCAGGACCCACACCACCAGGTTCAGGAACAGTTATTACCCTACAACCATCAGGAAGGAGGTACAGGAGCCTCAGGACCCACATCACCAGGTTCAGGAACAGATATTACCCCTCAACCATCAGGTCCCACACCACCAGGCTCAGGAACAGTTATTACCCCTCAACCATCAGAACCCACACCACCAGGTTCAGGAACAGTTATAACCCCTCAACCATCAGGTCCCACACCACCAGGTTCAGGAACAATTATTACCCTACAACCATCATGAAGGAGGTACAGGAGCCTCAGGACCCACACCACCAGGTTCAGGAACAGATATTACCCCTCAACCATCAGGCTCTTGAACCAGAGGGGATAACTTCACTCAACTTCACTCACCTCCACTTTCAACCATTCCCACAACCTATGGACTCACTTTCAAGCACACTTCATCTCATGTTCTCAATATTTATTGCTTATTTAATATTATTTAATACTGGGTGCAGCCATTCATTGATTTTATTATGTCCTTGGATTTACTGTGAATGCCTGCAAGAAAATGAATCTCGGGGTTGAATATGATGACATATATATTTTGATAATAAATTTACTTGCATTTACTTTGAAAGTTGAATGTCAAGAACAGGAGATGTACAGGATATATTAATTGGTCATTGTAAACTGTCCCGTTAGGTTAGGGTTAAATTGGGCTTGTCAGGAGTTGCTGGGAACTGAAGGGCTGAAGGGCCTATTCCACTCTGCATCTCTAAGTAAAATAAAATCAACTTGTGCAGCAGCTTCGAGGGATCGCTGGAGGTGGAATGATTGTGGAGCTCTACTTGTGTGAGTCAGACGCACTGTGGGGTGTATTTCCTGTGGTTTGTTACAAATCCTCCCCTTCCATGATCCATGATGAACATTGACAGGTACAGCACAGCAACAGGCCCCTCAGCCCACAATGTTGTGCAAACCAATTACATCAACAATCAAATGGCCAACTAAACTAATCTTTTCTGCTACACAATGTCCCTATCCTTCCATTTTCCTCACATTCATGAGCCTGTCTAAACATCTCCTAAAAGTCTCCAATGTATCTGCCTTTACCACCACCCCAGGCAGCCACTACTCTCTATTTAAAAAAAACTTGCCTCTCACATCTTTGAAATTACCCCCTCTCATTTTTTAATGCATGTCCTCAGTTATTAGACATTTTAAACCATGAGAAAAAAAGGTACCTGTCTACTCCTCTCACAATCTTACAGACCTCTATCAGATATTTCCCCCAGCCTCTACTGCTCCAGAGAAGACATCCAAGTTTGTCCAATGTCTCGTTATAGCACACAGGAACAAGATAAGAATGGCTGACAAGCTACTCAGAGTGGGGCAGGAAAATGTTCTGTAAGTCTCACACTGCCCAGAACCTTCTGGAAGCGATAACTGTCGGGGGGGCGGACAAAAAGAATTTGAAGCCCAGGATGGGAGAGATGTTGAGCAGGTCTAGTTGAAGATATTGCTGAGGGAACTGGTCCAGGCCTATTGGGCCGAATGGCCTGTTGCACAGTGTGATTCCATGGTGAGGTGCTGGTGAGCAGACGTTTCGGCTGGAACTGGCTTTCAGAACTTCCCACACAGTGCTGCCACTTCTGTTATGTTGATCCAAACATTGACAATTGCCTTCAATTAAACTGAGCTGGAGCAATTGGATGCTGTCAGCACAAGAACATTGAGTGCTGTCGGATTCTCCCTGCCAACAATCCTTTGCTCCACTGTCAGATGCATCTTGGAATTGTTATTAATTTATTATTCTCACACGCAAGAGTGACTTGCATACTAATACAGGTTAGATCATTTGACAGGCCAGTAAAACAATAACAGTGCAGAATAAAGTTTACCAGCTTCAGAAAGTGCAGTGCAGGTAGGCAATAAAGTGAAAGGTCATTATGAGGTGGATGGTGAGTTCATCTTATCTTATAAGTTGATCCTTAATGAGATACAGCACCCAGAGCAGACCCTTCAGGCACCGCTCAACAGTCCCTTGATTTAATCCCAGGACAATTCACAATGAACAATTAACCTGCCAACCAGTTCGTCCTTGGACAGTGGCAGGAAACCCACACAGTCACGAGGAGAACATACAAGCTCCTTGCAACAGCAGTGGGATTTGAACTTGGGTCGCTGGTGCTAACCACTACGCTACCATGCCAATTTATATGTTACGGGGAAATGGCGGGAGAAAGGGATTGAGAGGGATAATAAATCCCCCATAATGGAATGGCAGAGCAGACTCCATGGGCACTGGCCTCATTCTGCTCCTGTGTCTTACGGTTTTATGGTCTTCTCATACTAGTAAATTGTTGAATCATCTTACACTTGGTGGCCACTATGTTAAGTGCCTCCTGTACCAAATAAAGTGGCCGCTGAGTACATGTGCATGGTCTTCTGTTGCTGTAGCCCATCCACTTTAAGGTTTGTGTCATTAACACCTGTACACCTGCTTGTTAAGGCAAATATCTAATCAGCCAGTCGTGTGGCAGCAACTCAATGCATAACAGCATGCAGACGTGGTCAAGAGGTTCAGTTGTTGTTCAGACCAAACATCGGAATGGGGAAGAAATGTGATCTGAGTGACTTTGACTGTGGAATGATTGGTGGTGCCAAACGGGGTGGTTTGAATATCTCAGAAACTGCTGATCTCCTGGGATTTTTAAACACAACTGTCTCTAGTATTTACAGAGAATGGTGTGAAAAATAAAAAACATCCAGTGTGTGGCAGTTCTGTGGGTGAAAATGCCTTGTTCATGAGAGAGGTCAGAAAAGAATGGCCAGACTGGTTCAAGCTGACAGGAAGGTGACAGAAACTCAAATAACCACACGTTACAGCAGTGGTGTGCAGAAGAGCATCTCTGAATGTACAACACAGCGAACCTGGAGGTGGATGGGTCACAGCAACAGAAGACCACGAACATAAACCCAGTGGCCACTTTGTAAGGTCCAGGAGGTTTGGCACCATTTACTACCCTGAAACTCTTTTTCTTTGCAGCATTTACAGGAAAGTAAAGAAACACAACATCAACAACTACACAAGACAGACTGACAAGCAACCGATGTACAAAGGGAGGCAAAGTGTGCAAGTAAGAATAATCCTGAGAGCATAAGCTATACAGAGTTTTTGAAAAGGAGTCTGTACGTTGTAGAATTAGTGAGTGAAGTTGTTCAATCCGGACCAAGAGCTCGATGGTTGAGAAGTACCTGTTCCTGAACCAGGTGGTGTGGGGCCTAAGGCTTCTGTACTTTCTATCCGATGAGAAGAGAGCACGACCTGGGTGCTGGTGGTCTTTGAAGATGGATGCGACTTTCCTGCAACAGCGCTTTGACGTGCTCAATGCTGGGAGGGCTTTGCCTGCGATGGACTGGGCCATATCCTTACCGTACTGATTTATTTAATTTTAGTGATAAAGCACGGTAACAACCTTTCTGATTCACAAGCCCGTGCCACCCAGTGACACTCAACTGACCAATTAGTTGACTAACCCATATGTCTTTGGAATTTGGGAGGAAACCGGAACACCCGGAGGAATCCCATGAGGTCACAGGGAGAATGTGCAATCTCCTTAAAGACAGCAGTGGGAATTGAACCTGCATCACTGGTATTCTGAAAGTGTCATGCTAGCCACTACACCGCCATGCTGCCCAAAGTCTACTTCCTGAAGCCTTTTCCATTCCAGGACATTGGTGCTTCCATACCAGGCCTTCATGATACACTCAGCTGGGCATCTATAGAAGGGTAGCAAGCTTTTACATCTGGACAGCCAGAGGCTTTTCCCAGGCTGAAATGGTTAACACCAGAGGGTAAATGGTTTTAAGGTGCTTGGAAGTAGGTACAAGGGGGATGTCAGAGGTAAGTTTTTCACACAGAGAGTGGTGGGTGTGTGGAATGCACTGTCAGGGACAGTGATAGAGGGAGATACAATAGGGGCTTTTAAGAGACTCTTAAATAAGTACATGGAGCTTGGAAAAATAGAGGACTCTGCAGTAGGGAAATCCTAGGCAGTCTCTAGAGTAGGTTACATGGTCAGCACGACATTGTGGGCCGAAGGGCCTATAATGTACCGTAGATTTCTATGTTCATGACATGCCAACCTTACGGCAAAAAAAAGGCTGCAGAAGGCTGCTCAAGATAGTAAAGAATTTAGGCTAAAGGGATATCATGGACTTGATAGGCCTAAAATAAGTTAAAACTGACAATGTCTCTGAAACTGTGGCAGGGGTTACTTGCGAGAATGTGGCTCTGCCAGAGGCCCAAGACTCTGAACAGAAACATCCAAGAAATCAGCATGAGCTTGGCTGGAGTCTGGGAAGGGAAAACTTGGCAAGTTTGCGAATAGTTTTGGTGTCCTCGATGAGAAAAAAATAGCTATGTTTGCCACAGAGGGAGTGCAGCGCAGATTCTCCGCACTGATTGGCTGACAGAGGCGATATTGAGTCAATCTGAGTTCAAGATGGCGCCGAGCTGTGACCTCTGTTTTCGGCTTCAAATGGATGGTTTTAGGGACAGAGAGGGGAGTTAGGGATCAGGTTACAGTTTCAGGGACAGAGAGGGGAGTTAGGGATCAGGTTACAGTTTTAGGGACAGAGAGCGGAGTAAGGGATCAGGTTACAGTTTTAGGGACAGGGATATCGGAATCAGAGGCCAGGTCGGTGTCATTCAAAGCACAGTGATGTGGGATATCTGCGGACTGCATCAAACTGGAAGTGCAGAAGTTGAGTTTCATTGGTATATATTTGGTGAATGCGCCGTGGTCCAACAGTAACACTGATTTGTTTATTTATATACATCTACAGTCAAATGACAAACTTGAGCTTGAACTTGGCCAGTGCCCTGGGATCTGTGGATCTCTGTGAGCCTGCTGGGGTGGTCAAAGGCCCAGTGTCAGAGTTCAAACCTGTTTGTTTACTTAGAGAGTGAAACAGGCTCTTCCAGCCCTCCAAGGCATGGCGCCCATCAACCCCTGATTTAACCCTAGACTAATCACGGGACAATTTACAACGACCAATTAACCTTTCAAATCTCTTACTATCTTTCCTTTCAGTTAGTCCTGACGAAGGGTCTCGGCCCGAAACGTCGACAGTGCTTCTCCTTATAGATGCTGCCTGGCCTGCTGTGTTCCACCAGCATTTTGTGTGTGATGGTTAACCAATTAACCTATTCACTGGTACATCTTTGGACATGGCACCCATCCACCCCCGATTTAACCCTAGCCTAATCACGGGACAATTTACAACCACCAATTAGCCTATTCACCAGTACATCTTTGGACTGTGGGAGGAAACCGGAGCACCCGAAGGAAAGCCATGCAGTTCACAGGGAGAACATACAAACTCCTTACCGAGTTGTAATGGCGTCACGCAGAAGGGGCTCGTCAGCTGCTGTTGACCGCTCAGCTAGGAGAAGGACAATTCTGCTGCCTTGTGGATATACCTGCTGATGGGGAAGGCATCAGGGGTAATCTGGAGTGGGAGTCCCTGAGGCAGTCTCTGTTGAATTCGATGCTAACACAGTGCAGAACTGGCCCCACTGGCCCTTCGACATGCACCTCCCCTACAAACTCTGTTTCAACCATAGCCTAGTGACGGGACAATTGACATTGATCAATTAACCAAATAACTGGTACATCTTTGGACTGATGTAACCGAATTAAGCTTCGAATTCGATACCCTGAGCTGTAGTATTGTTGTGCTAATGGCTACCACACCATGGTACCTGCTGGAAACCAAACAATATGGACTAGGGCTGGGGGGGGGGGGGGGGGTGTGTGTGTGTGTGTGTGTGTGTGTGTGTGTGTGTGTGTGTGTGTGCGTGTGTGTGTGTGTGTGCGTGTGTGTGTGTGTGTGTGTGCGTGTGCGTGTGTGTGTGCATGTGTGTGTGTGTGTGTGTGTGCGTGTGTGTGTGTGTGTGCGTGTGTGTGTGCGTGTGTGTGCGTGTGTGTGCGTGTGTGCGTGCGCGTGTGCGCGTGTGTGCGTGCGTGCGTGTGTGTGTGCGTGTGCGTGTGTGTGCGTGCGTGTGTGTGTGTGCGTGCGTGTGTGCGTGTGCGCGTGTGCGTGTGCGTGTGTGTGTGCGTGTGTGTGTGTGCGTGCGCGTGTGTGAAGGAGGGAGGATAGGGGATTGCTTTGCTGCTGTTGTTTTGTACTGCTTTGTCTGAATACTGTGGGCATGCTACATGTGCTACATGCTACGTTTACATCGGAGTGTAAAGCATCACTTGCAGGCTGCCGTGGCACAACCTCGGTCATTAACACTTTTTACGGTATGTTTTAATGTACACGGAAATAAATACGAACCTTGAATTGCTTAACTTGATGCATTTTTCCCAGAGAAGGGGAACCAAAGCTAGAGGGTATGGGTTTACACTGAGAGGGGAAAGCTTTATAATCTTGCTCGAGCTCTCAGGTCTTCCTCTGCCGGTCTCTGAAATTTAAATAATCTCCCTCTAAAGATAATCGGCAGCTCGGCTTTTTCAAACTAGGCTCTTAACATTCAATGCTTAAAACTGTGAGGGCTGCAGACTCATTGACACTTTTAAACACCACATCAAAGTGTATTTATTTAACCTGGCTTTTAATGATCCTCTTTTGGTCTTCTATTTTCTTGTTTACACGTTTTCCCAGCATGAACCACTTTGAACTACATTGTATGAAAAGTGCTCAATAAATAAGTTATTATTATTTGTCAGCTCAAGCTGGTAAAACCTGAGGTACGGGTATAGCCAAGCATGTTCATTTCTCAATCGCTAGGAACTTTCAGACTATTCCACTGCTGTTTGGTATTATGGCTTTCTGAATACTCGCATGAATATTGCTGTGTTGGCCTGGTTGTTTGATGTTATTGTGTAGTGACTTTGGGGTGATGCCAGTTGTAGATATTACTATTCTGACTATGTATACCCTGCTCATGCTCCAAGTAGTGGTTAGCGTAATGCCATTAACAGCACCAGCAACCCAGGTTCAATTCCCGCCACTGTCTACAAGGGGTTTGTATGTTCTCTCTGTGACCACGTGTGTTTCATCTGGGCACTCCAAAAGACGTACAGTTGGTAGGTAAATTGGTCACCAGGTACGACTGGGTGGCACAGGCTCGTTGGGCTGAAAGGGGCTACTACAGGGCTTTATCTCTGAATTAAAAAATTAAAAATGGAGGGCTATGTGAGAGGGAAGAGCTCGACTGATCTTGGAATCGGATATAAGGTTGGTACAAGATGGTGAGCCAGGGGGCCTGTATTGTTCTGTACTCCGTGCTCCACAGAATCAGGCGTTATGGTAGTGTAGGGGTTAGCGTGATGTTTATACAGTTTGGGGTATTATGGAGCTCAGAGTTCAATCCCAGCATCCTTTGTAAGGAGTCTCAGTGCTTCAGACTGAGAAGCACTGAGAAGTCCCCGGACTTCTCCTATCATTTCACAATTCCCCCTCCCCCTCCTACTTTTAAATCTCTTACTACTTTTCCTTTCAGTTAGTCCTGACGAAGGGTCTCGGCCTGAAGCGTCGACAGCGCTTCTCCCTATAGATGCTGCCTGGCCTGCTGTGTTCCACCAGCATTTTGTGTGTGTTGCCTACACTTTAAGTTGTCCTGTGATTACGTTAGGATTAAATCAGGGTTGTTGAGGGTTACTGGGTGGTATGGCTCATGGGGCCTGTTCCGCACTGTATCTCTGAATGAATAAATAAATAACTAAATAAATTATCAAAGAGCATTTGACTCAGATTACTTAGGGAGCTATTAACTTTAATTAAATTCTTTCATGAAGTGTGCACTCTCGTCATAAGCCCTGCTTCAAGTTCACCACTCTAGATTGCAAGTGCCCTTCTTTCAGCTCCAAGGAAAGCTGCAGCAGTTTTTCTGTGTTAGTGGGAGTCCCTCATCCCTGGGAAAGTTCCCAGTAACATTTACACACCAAAGCTTCCTCGCTGAATGGCTGGAGGGGCCTGAGTTAGACGCTCCTGCAGCTGGGGCTGAACTAGTCATTACATTAATGCTGGCCATCACTTCTTCGCTCTGTGACTGCATCAAAGGAGAAGGCTGTGGAGGCAGGTGGTTCCCAGGCAAATCATGGGGATCAGGTAACCAACAGCAACTCAGAGATATGATATATTGGTGTGATATACTGCATCCAGTGCTCCTGATGTGGCCTTCTATATATTGGTGAGACCCGACGCAGACTGGGAGACTGTTTTGCTGAACCACCAGAGAAAGCAGGATCTCCCAGTGGCCACACGTTTTAATTCCACGTCCCATTCCCATTCTGATATGTCTATCCATGGCCTCCTCTACTGTCAAGGTGAAGCCACGCTCAGGTTGGAGGAACAACACCTTATATACCAGCTGGGTAGCCTCCAATCTGATGGCATAAACATTGATTTCTCTAACTTCTGTTAATGCCCCTCCTCCCCTTCTTGCCCCATCCCTTCCTTCCTTCCTTCCTTATTTATTTATTATTTATTTATTTATTATCCCCTTGATGCACCATCAATAACTCACACTGAGACGTAGGCGGCTACGTCTCAGTGTGAGTTATTGATGGTGCATCAATTTTATTGACTGGAAGAAGGAACCAGGAGTGAGTGTCTATCATACAAGGTCCTGGAGACTGAGGCCGATCTTCAGGCCGCAGGTCTCCTTTATACAGGGGCCTGTGGGAGGAGCCACAGGAGCAGTCAGCAGGGGCGTGTCCCGACAGGCACATAGTTCACCACACCCCTTCCCTTTTTCCTCTCTCTGTCCCTCTCACAATCACTCCTTGCCTGTTCTCCATCTCCCTCTGGTGCACCCTTCCCTCTTTCTTTCTCCCTAGGCCTCCTGTCCCATGATCCTCTCCCTTCTCCAGCTCTGTATCCCCTTTGCCAATCACCTTTCCAGCTCTCAGCTTCACCCCATCCCCTCCGGTCTTCTCCTATCATTTCACATTTCCCCCTCCCCCTCCCACTTTCAAATCTCTCACTATCTTTCCTTTCAGTTAGTCCTGACAAAGGGTCTTGGCCCAAAACGTCGACAGTGCTTCTCCCTATAGATGCTGCCTGGCCTGCTGCGTTCCACCAGCATTTTGTGTGTGTTGCTTGAATTTCCAGCATCTGCAGATTTCCTCGTGTTTGAGCAACTCGGAGACATTGGCTTCTTTCGCTGGTGCCTGTTGGGAGTTACCAGCATTAGGGTCACACAGTAGGGCCTTCAACCACCCAGTTACACCTTCTTCAGTTTATTCCCCTCAAGCCATGCAGCACAGTGGCCAGCGTGACACCATTCCCGTTCAGGTTTGGCTTGAGCTCTTCTCCGATCTTATGACCTCCACCATGCGAGGGGTATCCTCTGAATACTTGGCCTTTATACACCTTTCAATCACCTGATTGGTGGTCATTTCGGAAGCTCAGTTGTGATGTGGTGTCAGAGTGCACAGTTCAGTTCTGGAGGACTCTGTAAGGAGTTTGTACATTCTCCGCGGGACAAGTGTGTGTGTGTTTACTCTGGGGGCTCCGGTACCCTCCCAGAGTAACGATGTGACGATGTGTAGGTTGATTGGTCATTGTAAATTGTCCTGTGCTCAGGCTCAGATGAAATAGCTGGGTTGCTGGGCAGTGAAGCCCAAAGGGCCGCAAGGGCCTGTTCAGTGCTGTATCTCAGAATAAATGAAAATAAACTCTTTTGGTAGCTCTTACACGTCTTTCAGCATTGTTTCCTGATCAGTCAGGGTGTCAAAGGTCACAGGGAGAAGGCAGGAGAATGGAATTGAGAGGGAAGAAACTCAGCCATGATGAAATGGCGGCACACCCCAGCGCACCTACAGCTATCACTACTGATGCCGGGCACAATCAATTGGGCGGAGGCGTGTGGCAGCCGCTCGCCTTCTTCAGCTGGCACCTCCCCCTCCGGAGAGGAACTACAGCATGTTCGACCACGAGCTACTCAATCTCTATGGCCATCCGCCATTTCCATTTTCGACTGGAGGGTCAATATTTCATTGAGTTCGTTGACCAGAACCCTCCCCACCCCCTCCTAGCAAATGCCAAAGCATCAGACTCTTAGTCAGCATGGCAGCAACGCCACCTGGCCTACATTTCAGCATTCATGAATGACATACAGCATCTTAAAGAGAAAAATTATGTGGCGGCTGACTGCCTCTCACGGCCCGCCGTTGATACCATACACACTGGGGCATGGTGGCCAACCAAGCTGCTGACCCAGAGGTCCAGGCTGACGGGACAACAGTCACAGGCCTGCGGTTGGCTGATGGCAAGTTGAGATTTGCAGGAGTTTCTCTCCTTTGCAATACCTCGACTGGTCACTCCTGCCCTATGGTGCCTGCAAACTAGAGGCAACTGCTTTTGGTGTGTTTGTAATGGAAGTAAAGGGTTGCAGCTCTAGCAAAGTAGGTAAAATAGCTCTCACATGGCTCATTCACAAAACATGGGGTGGGTAAAATAAATAGTGGGCAGACTGACCCACCCACCCCGCACGTTGTTTGGATATGTGCGGAAAAGAGAACATCGAGGAGAGACTCATATGGTCACAGGGAGTGTTGAAGAGCGAAAGAAGTCACTGGAGAGAAGTACTGGTAGGTACAAAGCAGCTTCTCTATTTGATAGAACAAGCTACAGCAGGCATCGGTTGAAAGCCTGGCTGGCCCAACGTGGGGCTCTAACCCTAACCCTAACCCTAACCCAACGTGCTAAACGTCAAAGGACATTTCCATATCTACAATGTGTCTACATTGTTTTCTTTTAAGGCAACATCCACACTAAACCGGATAATTTTGACAATGCCAGTTTCGCATAAAAGTGATAGGTGTCCACACTATGCATTTTTGAAAATATCTCTGTCCATATTGAAACGGAGATTTCAGCGAATCTCCTCCTCCTGCGCATGCGCAGGACACATCTACTGAAAACAAGCGACATGTTTGGTGTCGAATCTCGCTGTAAAAGTGAGTGTTTGTGTAGTTACAGACTAGAAAAACTTAAAATGACAGATAGCTGTTGGCTTTCGCGCAGGAGAACTTAAAACTAAAAAAGACAAATACTGGAGTGTACGGCAGCAACCGACGGGAGTTCACGGACAATATGACCCGACTGACGACGAACATTGAAATACTGACTAACACTGTTGCATTAATAAAGCACCTTGTTAAACGTGTAAAACATGTCTGTATCAGTGTTATCCTGTATTTCCATACAATGTTACATTAGGCTGTTACACATCTATTGTCAGAGACGTACTTGCATAAATAGGTAAACCACCTTCATATAAGCAAGGACAGAAAACAGGGCAAAGTGAGTATATTTATTCAGTAAGTTATGGGTCAAAGTATTTGGTGAGTACATTTCTAACTCTTCTGGCTTCAGTCTCAGTGCCATCCATTGAAATTGTTAGGTTGCGATCAAGAAAACAATGAAATAGCGAGCTGCCGTTTGATAGTGCTTTCAGATTTCTCTGGCTACCCCGTCCACACTGATCCGGCCAATCCGGCATTTTCAAAATTACACACTCTGGACAGCGTTTTTGAAATTCACCGGTTTCGGGGGACGAAGACGCCATTTCAGTGTGGACGGAGGGTAAAAACGAAGAGAAAAAGCTTCGGTTACAGATTTATCCGGTGTAGTGTGGACGCAGCCTAAACTACACACGAGCTTCACACCTCCTGATTCACACCCACAACACAGACATTTAAATGCATTTTAATCAGCATTGTCTGGTCTGTGATTCACAGCTTTTGGGAACCTATTATTCAGAGCTGCATTTTAAATCAAATCTACAATTTATATTTAGATTTGAAGACTGATGGCTGGAGTCATTTGCTAAATATACATGTGCTAAACCCAAATGTAGCTCTAACAAGCAGAACATGTAAACTCCACACAGACAGCACCCAAGGTTGGAATCGAACCAGAGACTCTAATTTGTGATTAACAGACTGATGATATGAATCAGCTTCACAGGACATAGAGCACCACAGCACAGTACAGGCGCTTTGGCCCACCATGTTGTGTCAACATTTAACCTGCTCCAATATAAATCTAACCCTTACCTCTCCCAGAGCTCTTTATTTTTCTTTCATCCATATGCCTATCTAAGAGTCTCTTAAATGTCACTAATGTATCTGTCTCTATCACCACCCCGGGAAAGGCGACCTATCCTGTGTGCTTGTGTTATCTATGTCTGTCCATCCAGACCTTGGTGTCTTCTGGAGGAACCCTCTCACCTTCAAGGCTCACTACAGAAACAACTTCCATGGAAGCCGCAAGCCTGCAGTATGGTAATGTACATCTGACAGGAAATAAACTGTAAACAGTACAGCACAGGAACAGGTCCTTCAACCCACAAGGTTGATTCAAATCAATTAAATTAATAATCAAATGACCAACTAAACTAATCTCTTCTGCCTATCCTATGTCCACAATGTCCCTATCCTTCCATTTTCCTGTATAAACGTCTCTTAAAAGTCTCTACCACCACCCCAGGCAACTCATTCCAGGCACCCACCCCCCTCTGTGTGAAAAAAAACTTGTTCCTCACATCTCCTTTGAAATTACCCCCTCTCAGGAAGAAGATACTGTCTATCTACTCTATCTGTGTCTCTCATAATCTTATAAATGCTCAGATCTCCCTTCAGCCTCCGCCACTCCGGAGAAAATCCAGCTTTGTCCAACCTCTCGTTACAGCACCTGCCTCTAGTCCAGCTACCATCCCGGTGACCAGGGAGGATAAGTTCACTCACCACAGGTCTGAACTGATTCTACTTCTACAGACTCACTTTCAAGGACACGTGTTCCCAGTATTATTTATTTGCACGATTATTCTTCTTTTGCACATTGGTTGTTTATTAGTCTTTCTTTACATAGAGTTTTTGATAAATTCTATTGTACAGTATTTCTTTTTGTACTTCTGTCTTGGCATGCAAAGTCAACTTTGTGGACGAGATCAGCTGTGAGATTCAACAGCCAGTGTAAAGCTCAGTGGAGAGCGAAGGGATGACAGGGCACAGAAGTCATGGGCATCCACTACCACCAAGGAAGAACCCAGTTGTCAGGAATGACTATAACCACCGGATCTGGATCCAAGGTGCAGAGAGAGGAATGAGTTTTCCACTTTAAAAACTCCCCCACACAGGTCTCCTCTCATCATCGATTATGATGGACAACCAACGATATATATAGATACAACTGAATGATAATAAGCAGGAACTTGATGACTCAGTCACTTGAACCTCACCCTGACTGATGACAGCACCTTCTCCAAAGCCAAAGTAGGGTCTATTGACTAGCTGGGTGGACAACGTGGTTGGCATGGGTGTACGTGTTCTGTATTGCTCTATGACTCGATATGCACAATTACATGTGTTCATCCTGGAAGAGCAATGCAGAGCACAGACCATGGGAAAAATAATGTTCACAAGAAAGACACAGATGAAACAAATTTTACAAGACAGAACACAACTTGAAACAAGAAATAGATCAAAGTCCATTTTAGTGGAAAGTGGTCAAAACAGTCATAGTTTGGCCAAACTGTGGACATTTGGGTTTTGATCGAAAGGAAATAGCTGTTGTTGAAACTGGTGGTGTGGAATGTCGGTACACTGTCCACCATAAATGAACATGTTGCCACTTTCAGGGACCTCCCTTGCCTTTATCAAGTACCTCCTCTACCTGGTAAAGTGGCCACTGAATGTACGTTTGTGGTTTCCTGCTGCTGCAGCCCATCCACTTCGAGGTTCGACGTGTTGTGCATTCAGAGATGCTCTTCTGCACACCAGTGTTGTAACATGTGGTTATTTGAGTTACTGTCGCTTTCCTGTCAGCTTAAACCAGTCCATCCATTCCCCTTCGACCCCTCCCATTAACAAGGCATTTTCACCCACAGAACTGCTGCTCACTGGATTTTTTTTCTCTCTGTAAACTCTAGCGTCTGTTGACTGTGAAAATTCCAGGAGATCAGCAGTTTCTAAAGTACTCAATTGACCCTGTCTGGCACCAACAATCAATCCTCAGTCAAAGTCAATTAGTCCACATTTAGACCATTTGACCATAAGATATCGAAACAGAATTAGGCCATTTGGCCTATCAAGTCTTCTTAGCCATTTCACCAAGGCTGATGCAATTTTCCTCGTAGCCACAATCTCCTGCCTTCTCCCCGTAACCCTCCTTGCCCTAACCAATCAAAAGTCTATCAAACTCTACCTTAAATATACATAAAGACTCGGCCTCCACATCTACCTGTGGCAAAGAATTCCACAGATTCATCACTCACTGCCTAACAAAATTCCTCATCTCTGTTCTAAGAGGACACTCTTCTATTTTGAGGCCCTGTCCTCCGGTCTTAGACTCTCCCACCATAGAAAGCATCCTCTCCACATCTTCTCTATCAAGTTCTTTCATCGTTCGATGGGTTTCAATGAGGACACCCCTCATTCTTCTGAATTCTTGTAAACAAAGTTCCAGAGCCATCAGACACTCTTTATATGATAAGCTATTCAATCCTGGAATTATTTTTGTGAACCTCCTTTGAACCCTCTCCAGTTTCAGCACATCCTTTCTAAGGGCCGAAAGCTACTCATGATACTCCAAATGAGCTCTCCGCAGTGCTTTATAAAGTCTCAACATTTCAACCTCCCTTTCCTATTCCAGTCCTCTTGAAATGAATGCTAACATCACATTTGCCTTCCTCACCACTGACTCAACTTGAAAATTAACCTTTAAGGAAACCTGCACAAGGACTCCTAAGTCCCTTTGCACCACAGTTTTTTTTTAATATTTTCTTGCCATCTAGAAAATAGTCAAGCCTTTCACTTCTTCACCATTCTAATGCTTGGTCTGAACATCTGAACCTTTTGACCACGTCTGCATGCTTTTATGCACTGAGTTACTGCCATGTGATTGGCTGATTAGATGTTTGCATTAAAGCAGGTGTACAGGTGTACCTGAGAGTACATACCTGTAGCCAGCTCCTAGCTTCTTGCTGATCTGACTGAAATCTCGTATCCATTCTGCATTTCCCCAGGCAGCCTGCTCACCTCGTGCACACTGATAGGTTCTTAGCTCACCCTTGAAAATATCCTAAGGCTTTGCTTCCACCATCCTTTGAAGAAAGAGGGTTACAAAGACCTCTAAGACAAAGAGTTTCAGATTTATTTTGCTTTATCTATTTAGAGATACAGCATGGAACAGGCTCTTCTGGACCAACTCACCTATTTAACCCTAGCCTAATCACAGAACAACTTACAATGGCCAATTAACTAGCTAACCTGTGTGTGCATGGACTATGGGAGGAAACCAGGGCACCTGGAGAAAACCCATGGGAAGGGTGTACGATCTCCTTACAGACAGTGTTGGAATTGAACTCCGAACTCAGAAAGCCTGAGCAGTAGCAGTGCTGAGCTTACTGCTACGTTACTGTGGCGCTTATCATTCACGTTCAGATTTATCGATCACACGTGTATCAAAACACACAGTGAAATATGCTGCGGGCTGCACGAGTCGCCAAACATGCCAACACCAACACAGCGCACCCACAATGCTCGGTAGAGCCACTCAGAACACAACAAGCAAAATGATCCCCTTTCCTCCCTCCGTCAGTCGTCCAGCTCCAGGACAGGCCTCTAGGCCTCCAGGCTTCAGTCGTCAGGGTATGACATCTGGAGTTCAGATCGCCACTTGGGCTTCGATCTTCAACATCAACTGCCAGATCGCGGATGACAGGACCCCGTGGCTCGAACTCCGACTGGGTCTTCTTCGTGCCTCCTACTCACATGGACTCACCAAACTGGGACAGCCCAACACCTCAGATCTTCTTTATCCACATCACTGACCTTCCGCGCATGGAGCGGAGGCCTAGACTCCGAATGTTGTTTGTCCTATGTCCACGTAAGACACAGGAGCAGGATTAGGCTATTCAGCCCAACGAGTCTGCTTCACCATTCCACCATGGCTGATTTATTATCTCTGGCAACCCTATGCTCCTGCCTTCTCCCTGTAACCTTTGATGCCCTGATTAATTAAGAACCTATCAACCTCTGCTTTAAATATATCCAATGAGTTGACCTTCACAATTAACTGTGGAAATTAATTCCACAGATTCACTGCTCTCTGATGAAATAAATTCCTTCTTATCTCTGAACTAAGTGGATGTTCCTCTATTCTGAGACTGCGCCCTCGGGTCCCAAACTCCCCCAGTATGGGAAACACCCTCTCCGTATCCATCTAAGCCTTTCAATATTTGACTGATTTCAATGAGATACCTCCCAGTCTTCTCAACATACAGGCCCAGAGCCAAATGCTCCTCATACATTAACCCTTTCATTCCTAGGATCATTTTCGTGAACCTCCTCTGTACCCTCTCCAAAACCTGTACATCTTTTAGACAGGGGGCCCAAAGCTGCTCACATTGGTGTCCTTTGAACATAGAGCAGAGGTCTGGCCTCTAACTCCTTTACATGCCTGTCCCTAAACCCTAATCTTACCCTTAACTCCTCTGCATCCCTGTTCCTAAACCCCTACTGACTCCTAATTCCCCTCTCTCTCTCTCTCTCCAAAGCCATCCCAAGGATCAGAAAGAACTAAAAGTGAGTCATGATAGCAGCAGAAACCACAATCTGGTGCTAACTTTAAGCCATCCCACCTTTGAATTAACTGGAAAGTTCTTAAGAGGTGTCACAATAACAAACTTGTACTCAACATCAGTAAGACTGTGGATTTCAGGAAGAAGTTGTTCAGTGAACACACACCATTGAGGGATCAGCAGTGGGAAGGGTGAGCAATTTCAAGTTCCTGCTTGTCAAGATCTCTGAATATCTATCCTGGGCCCAACATATTGATGCAATTACAAAGTAGGCAAATCAGCAGCTATATTTCATTAGGAGATCCAAAGACTTAGAGTATCACCAAGAATACCCATCAAATTGACATTCCTGTCCTTAAACCCTAATCTGACCCTTAACAACTCTACATCCCTGTTCCTAGATCCTAACTGACCCCTAATCACCCTCTCTTGCTCCAAAACTATTGTGGCTCAGATTTAGTTGTTTGAGTTATAAGGGATGGTTTTGGAGCAACAGATGGTGATTAGGGGTCAGGTGGGATTTAGGAACAGGGCTGTAAAGGAGCTAAGGGTCGGATGAGGGCTTAGGGACAGGGATGTATCATGGAGAGCATTCTGACTGGCTACACCATCATTGGGTATGGAAGGGGCATTGTACACAGTCAGAAAAAGCTACAGGAAGTTGTAAACTCATCATGGTCGCGAGCCTGCCAAGCATCAAGAACATCTTCAAAAGGCAATGTTTCAAAAAGGAGGCACCCATCATTAAAGACCCCCATCACCCACAACATGCCCTCTTCTCCTGGCTACCATCAAGGAGGAGATACAGAAGCCTGAAGACACACTTAACATTTTAGGAACCATCTCTTCCTCTCAACCATCAGATTAGTCCATCTACACCACCTCAATATCTTTTTTTGCTCTCTTTTTGAACTATTTAATTAGTTCATTTATATATATATATATTTCTGATTGTAATTTAGAGTTTCTTAATTATTATGTATTGCATTGTACTGCTGGTGCAAAACAACAAATTTTATGACATATGCCACTGGTATTAAACCTGTGCAGTGATTCGCCAGTTCTTAATCTCTTACAAGAGGAAACTCCCTCTCTGCACCCTCCTAACCCAAACTGACAGTGACCTTGTTGGGTGCCTGAATGTAGTCGTTCCCCTGGTTGGAAAGGGACAAGCTTGCGATCTGCCCATGACTATGCAGTGTGAGGGTCGTTTCTCCTCGCACAGGAACCTCTGCAACAAAAGGTCGGATGGAAAATCACAGTTAGACTCTCTCGTAATGTTTCTCACCCTCCAGGCAAACCGTTCTGAAGTGAAATTAGTCAGGATTTATTCCCATCATAAACATCAAAAGCAGAAGTACAATAGGAACTCCACAGCTTTCCAAAACTAATTTTCCCAAAAGAGAAAACAGCAATTGGGAAGACTTCAGTAAAGTGGTTAATTACAGCACGGTGTGTACACTGAACAAAGTGGCAGGCAGTGTTTGTGATCAAAGAGCTTCATTGCAGTTCATACATAAGTCACACCAGAAACAAAAACAGCTGTCTTCCCTTGTCCGCTTTGTGGGGGCAGTTTAAAATGTCATGAGAGTGAGAGTGCAAGGGTTAATGTATGAGAAGTGTTTGATGGCTCTGGGCCTGTACTCACTGGAATTTAGAGGAATGGAGGTGGGGGAATCTGACTGAAACTTATTGAATATTGAAAGGCCGAGATAAAATGGACGTAGAGGGAATGTTTCCAATAGTAGAGGAGTCTAGGATCAGATGGCACAGCGTCAAAATAGAGCGATGTCCATTTAGTACAGAGATGAGGAAGAAGTTCTTTCGTCAGAGGGTGGTGAATCTACGGAATTCATTGCCACAGATTCACCAGTCATTGGGTATACTTAACACTAAGATTGATAGGTTCTAGATTAGTCAGGGCATCAAAGTTTATGACAAGAAGGCAGGAGAATGGGGTTGAGAGGGATTATTGGGCTCTCTTCCAGGGAAGGTGGGAGGGGTACAGAAGAAATGATTTGCACCAGAACTGGAGGGGGATTAATATCCTAGTGGGAAGGTTTGCTAATGCTGCACAGTGGGGTTTAAACTAGAGTTACAGGGGGATGTGAGCCAGTGCCAGAACAGTTAGTGGACAGTTTGTGAAGAGATGTTGGGAAGACCTCAGACAAAGTCAAGAATCAAAAGGTTGAGCACGAAGTGACTGCATATATTTCAACGCAGGAGTATCGTAGGAAAGGTGGATAAAGTCAACACCTGGAATTATGACTTTGTGTCAGTACCTCCAGTAGAACTCTGTCTTTTTGTGTGTTTCCCCCTAGTTGTCAGTCTGTGGTTTTGTATTGCCATGTGCTCCTGTCCCCACTCCTGCTCTACTCCGGCCCCTGTATCACTGAGTACTCCGTCTCTCATCTGCTTCTCATTATTACCTGTATTACTGCCACCCACGTCTCATTGTGCTCCAGCTATCATCAGCCTTTCTGTTTATTGTTCAGTGTATTTCAGTCCTGTGTTTTCACCTGTTTGTTGCCAGATTGTGCCAGTGAGTTTTCCAGAGCCTTTTCAGCATTCGTATCTTAACTCTGTCCGTCCAAATATCAACTCTGCCTGTTTCCTGATTCTTGTTTTTGGATTTCTCTGGAATTTTTGACATCTGTCTGAACTTTGACTCTGACTTTGTTGCCCCTCTGGATTTGCTACTCAGTAAATATCAGAGTGGGCACAGTACTTGGTCTGCGAGCGGGTCCCTGCCTATAGCTGCTATGCACCTCCCTTTATCCACTTAACAAGGGCCTCAGTATCTCTTTGAAAACCAAGGTTCCCTACACTTGTTTTGACAGACACATACAAGCTTTGAGTCTACGGGTGAGGCTTGGTTGTAGGAGGGGCAGGACTAGCAGGACTGGCAGCTCAATATTCCAGGGGTCTATTGTTATAGGTGTGATGGAGTTGGAGGGATTAAAGGAGGACGGGTGGCATTATTGGTCCATGAAAAGTTATGGCTGTGCTCCATCAGGACAGACTGGAGAACTCGACTGGTGAGGTGTTATGGGCGTAACTGTGAAAATAAACAAGGTATGACCATGTTAACGGGGTTATATTACAGCCCACCCAACAGTCCGAAGGATTTTGATGATCAAATTCATTAAGAGACTGCAGACAGTGGCAAGAAACACAAGGTGGTGGTTGTAGGTGATTTTCGATTTTCCTCATATTGACTGGGAATCCAACACTAAAAGGACTAGATGGGATAAGTTTGTCAAATGTGTTCCTTCATCAGTGCGTCGAAGTTCCACTGAGGAGGCGTGGGACTCTGGATCTGCTGTGAGGGAATGAGACAGGACAGGTGACGGAAGTTTGTGTAGGGGAACACTTTGTTTATCACCATGATGCCTTTGTGTAGGGCACCATGTTTATCACCGTGGCATCAGTTTCAAAGTAAATAAGCAGAAGGATATGCCTGGTCTGTGAGATGTGATTCTCAAACGGACAAAGGCCAATTCTGATGGTATCAGAAATGATCTGGCAAGTGAGGATTGCAACACCACGTTTTTGGGCTTAGAAAGTGGGAGACCCTCAGAAACAAAATTTTTTGAGAGTGCAAAATTTGTATGCGTCTGTCAGAATAAAAGGTAAGGATAACAAGTGTAGGGAACCTTGCCGTTCAAAGAGATACTGAGGCCTTGGTTATGTGAATAAAAGTAGGCACAGAGAGCAGCTACCGGCAAGTAGGAACAAGTGAGGTGCTTGTGGAGTACAAGAATTGCAAAAGTACACTAAGAAATAATTCAGGAAGGCATAAAATTGCTCTAACAGACAAGGTGATGGAGAATCCTAAGGGATTCTACAGATATGTTAAGAGCAAAAGGATTGCAAGGGACAAAATTGGTCCTCTGGAAGACCAGAATGGTAATCCATGTATGGAGCCAAAACAGACAGGAGAGATCTTAAATAAATTTTTTGCATCCGTATTTACTCAGGAAATGGACACAGAGTCTATAGAAGTGAGGCAAAGTGGTATCAACTTCACAGACTCCATACAGATTACAGAGGAGGTGTTTGCTATCCTGAGGCAAATCAGGGTGGATAAATCCCCAGGGCATGACAAGATGTTCCCTCGGACCCTACGGGAGGCAAGTACAGAAACTGCCAGGACCCTGGCAGAAATATCTAAATAACCCTTATTTGAAGGTACTTTAAGGGACCAGATATATAAGTATTTGGAGAGACACGAACTGATTCATGATAGTCAGCAAGGGTAGGTCACGTCTAACCAATCTTATAGAGTTTTTTTCGGGAAGTTACCAGAAAAGCTTTGACCAGTGACCAGTCCAGACATCGGAAGTCTGGAGAGGAGGGGACTTCAATCAGGTCCACCGCCCGAGGATAAAAGGCAGGAGCTGTTCACAGCAGTGCAGTAGAGCTTTGACCAGTGGTCAGTCGGTGTCTGGGATCGATTAGTAAGAGCAAATAAAAGGAAGGCAGGGACAAATGCAGCCAGTGTCTTCTGCGTGACCATAGTCAGAGTGGTGATCCTAAGGCTTTAGCTCTTCAAGGCTTGTCAGAGAAAGCAAAGGAAAGAAAGGCTTAAGTTTTTAAGGCAAACACGAGGAAATCTGCAGATGCTGGAAATTCAAGCAACACACACAAAATGCTGGTGGAACACAGCAGGCCAGGCAGCATCTATAGAGAGCAGTGCTGTCGACGTTTTGGGCCGAGACCCTTTATCAGGATTAACTTTCCTTTCAGTTAGTCCTGACGAAGGGTCTCAGCCCGAAACGTCGACAGTGCTTCTCCCTATAGATGCTGCCTGGCCTGCTGCGTTCCACCAGCATTTTGGGTGTGTTGCTTATGTTTTTACTTCTCTTCTTTACATCTGCTCACCTAGGACAGCAGAGATGACAGGCAGGATGGCGCACTGCCTCTCCTGACGAATGTGGGAAGCCAGGGAGACCTCCAGTATATCTGCCCACCACAAAGTGGGAAGTGCATCAGCTGCAGCTTCTAACAAACCGCGCTAAGCAGATGGAGCTGGAACTGGATCATTCAGGAGGCTGAAGAGGTGATAGATAGGACATTCATTTGTTTATTGAAATGCCTCTTAAAAGTCCCAAAAGTATCTGCCGCTACCATCAACCTAGATAGAACATTCCAGACACCCACCACTCTCTGTGTAAAAAACTTGCCCCACACATCTCCTTTTGAAATTGCCCCTCTCATCTTAAATGCACACCCTCTGGTATTGGACATAACAACCTCGGGTAAATAGTTACATCTGACTACTCACACTCTCTGTTCACACAGGTAAAGGTCCTACTGAGACCTTATAAAGCAATTGTCTGACTGCACTTGGAGCAGTTTTGGGTCTCTTATTGAAGAAAAGGTATGCTGGCATTAGGGAGGGTCTGGAGGAGGTTTAAGAGAATGATCCCAGGAATGAATAGTAGAAGGAATATTAATCCCAGTTAATACATGAGGTGCCTTTGATAGCTCTGGGCCTGTACCCACTGGGGTTTAGAAGGATGATGGGAGATCTCATTGAAACCTTTCAAATATTGAAAGGCTTAGATAGAGTAGAGGTGGAGAAGATGTTTCCTATCATGGGGGGGATCCAGGACCAGAAGACCCAACCTCAGAATTGAGGTATGGCCATTTAGAACAGAAGTAAGGAGGAATTTCTTTAGCCAAAGGATGGGGAATCTGTGGAATTCATTGCTATAGAGGACTGAGGAGACCATGTCATTGGGTATATTTGAAGTGGAGGTTGATAGGTTCTGAATTAGTCAGGGTGTTGAAGGTTCCGGGGAGAAGGCAGGTGAGTGGCTTTGAGAGAGATAATAAATCAGCCTTGATGGAAAGGCAGAGCAGACTCGAAGGGCCAAATGGCCGAATTCTGCTCTATGTCGTATGGTCTTCGGTAAACGATCTTGCGCTGAAGTAATTAAACTGACTCCTAATCTCTTCAGTTTACCTATGGTCCTTATCTTTCCATTCTCTGTACATCCACATGCTCATTTATGCAACCGACTCTGAAGCACCTCTATCTTATCTGATCCATCATCACCCCGGCAACGCATTCCAGGCACCCACCCTGGAAAAAAAATTTGCCCTGCACATCTCCTTTGAACTAACCCCCCTCAGCTTACTAATCCACGCCATCCAGATCTGGACATTTCATGGATTGAACTGCACCTGCCTCTTCTCAGGCCAGCTCTGCATCCCGTCAATGTCCTGCTGTAACCTCCTACGTACAACTCCAACAACCTTCGTTTCATATGCAACTTACTAACACACCCTTTCACCTCCTCATCCAAGTCGTTTATAAAAGTCACAAAGAGCAGAGGTTCCAGAACAGATCCCTGAGGAACACACACAAAATGCTGGAGGAACTCAGCAGACCAGGCAGCATCGAAGTAAATCAATAAACAATCGATATTTCAGGCTGAGATCCTTCATCAGGACTGGAAAACAAGATGAGAAGCTAGAGCAGAAGGTGGAGAGAGGTCAGGAAGAAGTAAAACATAGAAAGATAGAAAACCTACAGCACAATACAGGCCCTTCGGCCCACAAAGCTGTGCCGAACATGTCCTTACCTTAGAAATTACCAGGAGTTACCTACAGCCCTCTATTTTTCTGAGTTCCATGTACCCATCCAGGAGTCTCTTAAAAGACCCTATCTTATCACCATCTTATACACCTCTATCAGGTCACCTCTCATCCTCCCTCGCTCCAAGGAGAAAAAGCCAAGTTCACTCAACCTATTCTCATACGGCATGCCCCCCAATCCAGGCAACATCCTTGTAAATTTCCTCTGCACACTTTCTATGGTTTCTACATCCTTCCTGTAGTGAGGCAACCAGAACTGAGCACAGTAGTACAAGTGGGGTCTGACCAGGATCCTATATAGCTGCAACATTACCTCTCAGCTCTTAAACTCAATCCCACAATTGATGAAGGTCAATGCACCGCATGCTTTTTTAACCACAGAGTCAACCTGCACAGCTGCTTTGAGCGTCCTATGGACTCAGACCCCAAGATCCCTCTCATCTTCCAAAATGCCCAGAATCTTACCATTAATACTATATTCTGCCATTGTGGTGACCCATTTCCTGGCACATCCGAACCGGCTCACAATTAGCCAGCTTGCCTGCTAAGGGAGATAGCCTACGAGGGTTTGCGAGCACAGAGCTTTGGAGCCTCTGCGCCACGGGGGGCAGGTTGAGGGAGGCTTAAAAGTGAGGCTGAGAATTTCGAATAAAGTTTTTCCTTCGACAGCAGTTACCGGCTCCGTGTCGTAATTTTAGCACTGCATGTAGCACACCGTTACAATTGGTGACCCCGACGGTCCAAACGATTTTTGGACCAGAAATGACCGGTGCCGCCTCTGTTCATGCGGTTTCATTGAAACTGCCGGGTTTCTGGACACAGCGACCGAACCTATGGTTCCAGCAAGCCGAAGCCCAATTCCACGTTCGCCAGATCACCTCAGAAGACACCCGCTACTACTACGTGGTGAGCTCCCTCGACCAGGACACAGCAGCCCAGGTCGCGGAGTTCGTACAGTCGCCCCCGGCAGACGACAAGTACACGGAATTCAAAACCCTGCTCCTCAGGACTTTCGGACTCTCAAGGCGCGAGCGGGCTGCCCGTTTACTGCACCTGGATGGCTTGGGCGACAGACCTCCTTCGGCTTTAATGAATGAGATGTTGTCTCTGGCCGACGGACACACACCCTGCCTCATGTTTGAGCAGGCATTCCTGGAGCAGCTGCCCGAGGACATACGCCTGCTGCTGTCCGACGCGGATTTCAGTGACCCCCGGAAGGTGGCAGCCCGGGCGGACTTGCTGTGGAACGCCAAAAAGGTGAGCGGAGCGTCCATCGCACAGATCTCCCAGCCACGCTCCCGGCAGCAAACCAGTCCAGGCCCGGCCGCAGAGCCCGCCAACCCCCGGCCCATTGAACACTGGTGCTTCTACCACCAGCGGTGGGGCGCAGAAGCCTGCCGTTGTCGCCCGCCCTGCAAGTTCCCGGGAAACGCCAGGGCCAGCCGCCGCTGATGGCTACGGCGGCTGGCCATCGGGATAGCCTCCTGTATGTGTGGGATAGAAGGTCGGGACGCCGGTTTTTGGTCGATACTGGTGCTGAGATCAGCGTTTTACCTCCGACAAGTTACGACACCCGCAGCAGGGCACCGGGTCCCCCCCCTGAGGGCCGTGAACGGCAGCACAGTAAGGACCTTTGGCACCCGTCAGGTGCAGCTACAGTTCGGCTCCAGCCGGTTCACGTGGGACTTTACACTGGCCGCCGTAGCCCAACCGCTTCTGGGTGCGGATTTTTTGTGGGCTCACAGTCTACTGGTCGACCTGCCCAGGAAGAGACTGGTACACGCCGAGACCTTTCAGACGTTCTCCCTGGGTGCAGTCCAGTTGCCAGCCCCTCACCTCGGCTCCATCACGCTGTCCGACAACGACTTCACCAGGGTCCTGGCGGATTTCCCATCGGTTCTGGCACCGCAGTTCACAGCGGCCATGCCCCGACACGGCGTACAGCACCGCATCCCGACCCAGGGACCACCCCTCCACGCCCGCGCTCGGCGGCTTCCCCCAGACAAGCTCCGACTGGCGAAGGAGGAGTTCCAGAGGATGGAGGAATTGGGGATCATCCGGCGGTCCGACAGCCCATGGGCCTCCCCCCTGCACATGGTGCCCAAAGCGACAGGGGGCTGGAGACCGTGCGGCGACTACCGCAGGCTGAACGAGGCTACCACACCGGACCGCTACCCTGTGCCGCACATTCAGGACTTTGCAGCAAACCTGCACGGCGCACGGATCTTCTCCAAGGTAGACCTTGTCCAGGGTACCATCAAATCCCGATGCATCCTGACGACGTCCCCAAAACGGCTCTCATCACCCCGTTTGGCCTTTTCGAGTTCCTCCGCATGCCGTTCGGCCTGAAGAATGCCGCACAGACGTTCCAGCGGTTAATGGACGCGGTGGGACAGGACCTGGACTTCGCGTTCATCTATTTGGATGACATCCTCATAGCCAGCAGCAGTCGTCAGGAGCATCTGTCCCACCTCCGTCAACTCTGCGTGCGACTGAGTGAGTACGGTCTTACAATCAACCCCGCCAAATGCCAGTTCGGACTCGATACCATTGACTTCCTGGCCACAGGATTACTAAAGGCGGGGCAACCCCTCTGCCCACTAAGGTAGATGCGGTCCGCCACTTCCCCCGACCCACCACGATCAAAGGCCTTCAGGAATTCGTAGGTATGGTCAATTTCTACCACCGCTTCCTCCCTTCAGCTGCCCAGATCATGCGCCCCAGCAGGTTTCGTTTGGCACGGACTCCGCAAACAGGTCAGTGAATGGGCCAAAACGTGCATGCACTGCCAGACGGCCAAGGTGCAGCGGCACACCAAAGCCCCACCGCAGCAGTTCCATCCTGCCCACCAGAGTTTCGACCACATTCATGTGGATATCATGGGCCCCCTGCCAGTGTCGCGTGGAGCGCGGCACCTCCTGACTATCGTGGACCGGTTCACAAGATGGCCAGAGGCGGTCCCGCTCACCGACACCACCTCCGAATCTTGCGCCCGAGCCCTGATCACCACCTGGATATCTCGCTTTGGTGTACCGGCCCACATTACCTCCGACAGAGGCGTCCAGTTCACCTCCAGCCTGTGATCAGCTATGGCCAGCCTTTTGGGGACTCAGCTGCACCACACAACTGCCTACCACCCACAGTCGAAGGGGCTAGTGGAGCGTTTCCACCGTCACCTGAAGTCGGCCCTCATGGCCCGCCTGCGAGGAGCCAACTGGGCGGACGAGCTTCCCTGGGTCCTACTCGGCATCCGCACAGCACCCAAAGACGACCTGCACGCCTCGTCGGCCGAGTTGGTATACAGCGCGCCCCTGGTCGTCCCCGGGGAGTTCCTACCAGCCCCACGGGGGCAAGAGGAAGATCCCGCAGCAGTCCTGGGCAGACTACGCGAGAAGCTCGGTAACCTGGCCCCCATACCCACTTCACAGCACGGGCAGAACCCGACCTGCGTACCAAAAGACCTGCAGAACTGTAAGTTTGTGTTTGTACGAAGGGGCGGACATCGGCCACCGCTGCAGCGGCCATACGAGGGGCCGTTTATGGTGCTCCGGAACAACGGGTCCACGTTCGTGCTGGACGTTGGGGGGAAAGAGGAGGTTTTCACGGTGGACCGACTCAAACCGGCCCATGTGGACCTGGCGCAACCGGTCGAGTTTCCGGCACCTCGGCACAGAGGCCGACCTCCCAAGCAGGTTCCGGCCCAGACTGTGGACATTGGGGGGTGTATCGCCGGTTCTGGGGGGGGGGGTTATGTGGCGACCCATTTCCTGGCACATCCAAACCGGCTCACAATTAGCCAGCTTTCCGGCTAAGGGAGATAGCCTACGGGGGTTTGCGAGCACAGAGCTTTGGAGCCTCTGCGCCACGGGGGGCAGGTTGAGGGAGGCTTAAAAGTGAGGCTGAGGATTTCGAATAAAGTTTTTCCTTCGACTGCAGTTACCGACTCCGTGTCGTAATTTTAGCGCTGCATGTAGCACACTGCTACACCATCATATTTGACCTACCAAAATGAAGCACTTCACATTTATCTGGGTTGAACTCCATCTGCCACTTCTCAGCCCAGTTTTGCATCCTATCAGTGTCCCACTGTAACCTCTGACAGCCCTCCACACTATCCACAACACCCCCAATTTTTGTGTCATCAGCAAATTTACTAACCCATACCTCCACTTCCTCATCAAGGTCATTTATAAAAATCACAAAGAGTAGGGGTCCCAGAACAGATCCCTGAGGCACACCACTGATGAACGACCTCCATGCAGAATATGACCCGTCCACAACGACTCTTTGCCTTCTGTAGGCAAGCCAGTTCTGGATCCAAAAAGCAACGTCCCTTGGAATCCATGCCTCCTTACTTTCTCCATAAGCCTTGCATAGGGTACATTATCAAATCCATATACAAGTACAAGGTGATAGATGAAACTGGGAGAAGGGGAGGCATGAAGTAAAGAGCTAGGAAGCTGAAGGTGAATTAAATAAAGGACTGGAGAAGGGGGAATCTGATAGGAGAGGGTAGAAGACCATGGAAGAAAAGGAAGAGAGAGGAGCACCAGAGGGAGCTAATGGGCGGGTAAGATGAGAGAGGGAAATGGAATAGGAATGGTGAAGTGGGATGAGGTTCAATTACCTGCAGTTCGAGAAATCAAAGTTCACATCTCTGGGTTGATGGCTACCCTGACACAATATAAGGTGTTGCTTTTTGTGATTTTTATTAACTACCTGGATGTGGGGGTGGAAGGGTGGGTTGGCAAATTTGCAGACGACACAAAGGTTGGTGGTGTTGTAGATAGTGTAGAGCATTGTCAGAGATTGCAGAGAGACATTGATAGGATGCAGAAGTGGGCTGAGAAGTGGCAGATGGAGTTCAATCTGGAGAAGTGTGAGGTGGTACACTTTGGAAGGACAAACTCCAAAGCAGAGTACAAAGTAAATGGCAGGATACTTGGTAGTGTGGAGGAGCAGAGGGATCTGGGGGTACATGTCCACAGATCCCTGAAAGTTGCTTCATAGATAGATAGGGTAGTTAAGAAAGCTTATGGGATGTTAGCCTTCATAAGTCAAGGGATAGAGTTTAAGAGACACGATGTAATGATACAGCTGTATAAAACTCTAGTTAGGCCACACTTAGAGTACTGTGTCCAGTTCTGGTCGCTTCACTGTAGGAAGGATATGGAAGCATTGGAAAGGGTACAGAGGAGATTTACCAGGATGCTGCCTGGTTTAGAGAGTATGGATTATGATCAGAGATTAAAGGAGCTAGGGCTTTACTCTTTGGAGAGAAGGAGGATGAGAGGAGACATGATAGAGGTATACAAGATATTAAGAGGAACAGACAGAGTGGACAGCCAGTGCCTCTTCCCCAGGGCACCACTGCTCAGTACAAGAGGACATAGCTTTAAGGTAAGGGGAGGGAAGTTTAAAGGGGATATTAGAGGAAGGTTTTTCACTCAGAGAGTGGTTGGTGCGTGGAATGCACTACCTGAGTCAGTGGTGGAGGCAGACACACTAGTGAAGTTTAAGAGACTACTAGACAGGTATATGGAGGAATTTAAGTTGGGGGGTTATATGTGAGGCAGGGTTTGAGGGTCGGCACAGCATTGTGGGCCGAAGGGCCTGTAATGTGCTGTACTATGCTACGTTCTATGTTGCTCCTCCAACATGACTCAGGCCTCATCATGGCAGTACAAGTGGCCATGAACTGACATGTCAGAATGGGAATGGGAAGTAGAATTGAAGTGGGATATCCTGCTTTTTGTGGCGGATGAAGCAAAGGTGCTTGGCGAAGCGGTCTCCCAATCTACATCGGGTCTCACCGATATACAGGAGGCCACACCAGGAGCACCAGGTATAGTGGATGACCCAGCAAAGCGGTCTCCCTGCGGAACACCTACGGTCACCTACCTCCAGGTGGAATATGATCCATAAACTGCTCTCTACTATTTGAAATCTACTATTCTGAGCCTGGAGTAAAACATCCTGACTACCTTGCCTCCATTAGGACCCCAAACAGTCCTTCCACCTGCTAACCTACTGGGTTCAGCTATTGTATCCAGTGCACCTGATGCGGCCTCTTCTACATGTTGAGACCTGTCATAAATTGGGGTGGGGGGCTGCTCTGTTAAACACCTCCACTCCATCTGCTGCTGAAAAAGAAATTTCCTGGGGGTCAACCATTTTAATTCCTATTCCCATTCCCGTTCCAACATGTTAGTCCGTGGCCTCCTCTTCTGCCATGATGAGGCCACTCTCGCTGGAGGAGCAACATCTTATATTCTGTCTTTTGGTAGCCTCCAACCTGATGGCATGAACTCCAATTTCTCCTTCCAGGGTATTTTTTTTTCCTTTCCCTTTCCTTTCTCTTCAATTCCCCACTCTGGCCTCTTGGCTCTCCTCACCTGCTTATCATCTCCCCCTTGGCCCCCTCCTTCCCTTTCTCCCATTGTCCATGCCTCTCTCCTACCAGATTCCTTCCTCTCCAGCACTTTACCTTCCCCACCCACCTGGCTTTACCTTCCAGCTGTCCTCCTTCCCCTCCCCCAGCTTTTTATACTGGCATTTTCCCCCTTTTCTTCCAGAACTCAGCATGAAATGTTGACGGTTTATTCATTTCCACAGATACTGCCTGACCTGCTGAGCTCCTCCAGCATTTTGTTACTCTGGATTTCCAGCATGTGTGGAATCGCTTTTCTTGTGTTTCGAACCATCTACGCCTCCCATAATTTTTTAAGACTCACCCAGACTCTGCCACCCCAGATGTGACCTAACCAGTTTTATAAAGCTGCAATGTAACTTCCTGACTCTTGAACCCAATGCCTTGACAACACATTGAACTGTACTGGGGTAGACAGGAAGTCACTATACTGGGTAACCAATGCTGCCCAATGCATTATCGGCACCAGCCTACCCACAATCAGGGACACATATACAGAAAGGAGCCGGAAAAGGGCCAGTAACGTCATGAAGGTTCCCATCCACCCTATTCATGAACTGTTTATTCCACTCCCTTCAGGGAGGAGGGTACGTAACATCCACACCAGGACCACCAGACTCAAAAACTGCTACTTTCCCCAAGCAGTGAGGCTGATCAACACCTCCACCGACTAACCCACCCCTCCACACCCCCAACCTCCACTACTGTATAATTTCCTGTCAGTCACCTCATGTACAGACACTCCTGTGCCTCATGTCAGTTTATGGACATGCAATTAATCTATGTATATAAGCTATCTTATGTATTTATATTTATTGTGTTTCTTTATTATTATAGCATGCTTTATCTTCTTATGTTTATTTAATGCGGCATCGGATCTAGAGAAACGATTACTTGTCCTTCTTTACACGTGTACTGGAAATGACATTAAACTATCCGGAATCGTGAACCACCTTCTTGCTTAAAAACCAGAAGGGAGGAGGCAGGTTAAATGACTGATCAAAGTTCACCTACTCTTTCGATAGCTATGACCCAATGCTCACCCTTCTAGTCTCACAATGCACACTCGTGGTCCCCCCCTTACTCTGGGACATCAACATCCCTGCTCCTGCTTCTGTTTATTCAGCCCGCGTTTAGTTTGGGCTGTGGATTTGCTTATAAAACTGGAGAAGTTCGGCTGGCCAGAGGCGCGCAGTTCTCTGGGTTAAACAGTGGAGCCTCAGTGGAGCGTCTGTGGCAGGGGTTAGGAGGTCCAGATTTAGAACTTTCTGAGCTGCATTCTGGTGCCAGCACAGACATTACACTGCTTCCTGTCCAATGTCACCGCTTCTCCAGTATCCCCGACCCGATATCCCGGGCGACAAGGTAGCAAAACGCTATTACAGTGTCTGTATGGACTGCCTAGTTTTCCTCTAGGTGCTCCAGTTTCCTCCCACATTCCAAAGAGACACAGGGTAATAGGTTAATTGGTCACGTGGGTGTGGGCTCAATGGGCCTGTTAACCAGGCTGTATTGCTAAACTTTAAAAAATAAATTCAATAACCCCTAGATTCACCCATCGCCACAGGGAACAGTTCACAGCAGGGCCTTCTCCTCAAGCTGAAACATGTTGACAGCTGCGTACAGGAAAAGGAATGTCTTCCCTAATCAGTGTGTATGGAAGAGGCTTTTGGCAGCAGCAAGGCCAAAGGGCACAGAAAGGAATGGGTGCTGAATCCAGGAGAAAAAGGAGGCTCCACATGTGCTAACTGCTGTCTGTTCTAGAGAAACTATCCAAGTCTGAGACTCACTGCTGGAATTCCAAATCGTAGGAACTATCCCCACTATCCCCTATGTGAAGCTTTTGAAGTTTGCAGACGACACCACCGTCATCGGACTCATCCAGAACAGTGATGAGTCTGCATATCGACAGCAGGTGGACCAACTGGCGCTCTGGTGCAGTCGGAACAATCTGGAGCTGAACACACTCAAGACAAAGGAGATGATAGTGGATTTCAGGAGACATTCCCCCCATTATGTCCCCCCTCACAGTCCTTGGCAGCCCTGTGTCCACCGTGGAGAACTTCAGGTTCCTGGGAACCACCATCTCTCAGGATCTGAAGTGGGAGCAGAACATCAGCTCCATCCTGAAGAAGGCCCAGCAGCGGATGTACTTCCTGCGGCTCTTGAGGAAATATGGTCTGCCTCAGGAATTGCTGCTGCAGTTCTACACTGCAGTCATTGAGTCTGTCCTGTGCACCTCCATCACTGTGTGGTTTGGAGCCGCCACCAAGCAGGATAAAACCAGATTACAGCGCACAGTGAGGACTGCCTAGCGCATCACTGGAGCCTCCCTGCCCTCTATTGTGGACCTATACTCTTCCAGGTTGAAGAAGAGGGCGGGGAACATCATAAAGGACTCCTCCCATCCTGCGCATGGACTGTTTGAACTGCTTCCATCTGGTAGGCGCTCCAGACTAAGACTAACAGGCACTGGAGAAGTTTTTTCCCTACTGCGGTCACTTTGCTGAACAGTTAACTGCCGGTTAACTGTCGGCTAACTATTACTTGGATTGCACTACTTGTATGTATAATCTATATTTTCATTTATATTTATCATCTGTTATGAGCAGAGAGACAACATCTGTCGGAAGTAAATTCCTTGTATGTGTACAGGTACTTGGCGATTAAAGTCTGATTCTGATTCTGATTCTCTCTCTCCCTTGCAAGGTGATGAAACTGCTTCCAAAGATTAACCGGAGCCAACCCTCCATTATTCCTCCTGCCTCCTCACCATCAGGCACATCTTCAAAAGGCAATGCCTGAAGAAAGCAGCGTCCATCACGAAGGACCTTCACCGTCCAGAACACGCCAACTTGTCATTACGACAGGAGCCTGGTGTCATTACCACACTCACCATCACAGGTGTCATTACCGCACTCACTGTTTTAGGAACTTCTTCCCCTCCACCATCAGATTTCCGAATGGATAATGAAGCCATTAATACTAACTGACTATCTTTATCTCTTCTGGTACTATTTATCTATCTAACCGCCTGCCTGTGGATCTATCAATCTATCTATGCATAGAAGATACAACAATACAGCACAGGAACAAGCCAAATAAATTAGTCATCAAATGGCCAACTAAACTAATCTGGTCTGCCTACACAATGTCCATATCCTTCCATTTTCCTCACATTCATCTGCTTATCTAAATGTCCCTATGATGTATCTGCCTCCACCACCACCCCACGGAGAGCATTCCATGAACCCACCACTCTCTGCGTAAAACACAGTCAGAGATAAGCCATCAGAGTTCTCGCCACTCTCTGTGACGCTTTCCCTGTGAACACACCTGTTTCCTCCGGGTGCTCCGGTTTTCTCCCACAGTCCAAACACGCACAAGGTAGGGTTAGTAAGCTGTCAATGTGCTCTGTTGGCACAGAAGCATGCCGACCCTTGTGGGCTGCCCCCAGCACAACCTCAGACTGTGTTGGTCTTTGACGCAAATGACTCATTTCACTGTGTGCTTCGATGTACCTGTGAGAGATAAAGCTAACCTTTCACCTTTATCATCCTGTTGAACGGTGGGGCAGGGCAGGAAGGACCAGGTGACCAATTCCTGTTTCAATTGCTTCTGTTCGCATAAAGTACACGGGGAAACAATAACAGAATGCAGAACGCAGTGTCACAGTTACAGAGGACGTGCATTCAGGCAGACAATAAGGTGCAGGGCCATAATGAGCTAGACTGTGATGTCAGGAATGCATCTTTTCATACTAGGGGACCATTGAATAGCCTTGTAACAGTGGAATAGAAGCTGTCCTTATTTTTGAGTTTTGTATCTTCGGCCGAATAGAGGGTGAGGTGGTGGGAGGAGCGAGTGGAGGGAATGTCAGGGTGGGAGAGGTCTTCGGTTAAGCCGACTGCTTTGCAAAGGCAGCGGGGACTGTAGACAGCGTCCATGGAGGGGAGGTTGTTTTCCGTGAAGTGCTTCATCTTACACTGGGTGCCACATAGCGTAGCAGTTAGCATGGTGCAATTAGAGCTCAGGGCATTCCGGAGTTTGGAGTTCTATTCCGGTGCTGTTCTGTAAGGAGTCTCTGTCAGTCCTCCATCGAGATTGCATGGATTGTTCCCAGACGCTTCTGTTTCCTTCCACAGTCCAAAGATGTACTGGTTACTGAGTTAATTAGTTGTCCTGTGATTACGTTAGGGTTGTGTCACTCAGAGGGCCAATTCCACACTGTATCAATAAATTTCTAATTAATTAATATCACTAACTTCTGTGAAGTGTGAAATTTGTTGCTTTTTGCAGCAATACTGTGCAATCATAAAGTTAGAGAAATAACGAGTGCAAAAGAGATAAATAAATTAGTGGCACGTCACACTGACAAGTGATACGGCTTAGGGATGCTGCAAATATTTACATTTACTAACCCTGCACTCCATCCCGGTTACCTTCCTCTCTCTCGGAGATCCCCACCCCAGGACAAAGCAGGCGGGACGGGGAGGTCACGCATTCCTTGGAAGATGCAAGTACACTCCTGAAGTTCAAGTTGATTGTCATTCGACTGTGCGTACAGAGTCAGGGACCAAGGTTCAATGTATAGTACATAGATCACATACAACACAGAACATTATATTAACACAACACCATCAACGGATAAAAAAGTATTCTGCAGACGTACAAGTTGACGTGGAGTGCATATACAACACAGTTAAAGGTATAGAAGTGTGGAGGAACAGAGGGAACCTGGGGTTCACATCCAGAGATTTGCTGCACAAGTTGATGAGGTGGTTTAGAAGGTGTTTGGTGTGTTGTTCTTCATTAGTCATTGGATTGAGCTCAAGAGCCGCAGAGTAACGCTGCAGCTTATAAACACCTCGTTAGGCCACACTTGGAATGGTGTGTTCAGTTCTGGTTGCTTCACTATAGGAAGGGTGAGGAAACTTTACAGGGGGTTCAGAGGAGATTTCTGAGGATGCTGCTTGGATTAGAGAGCATGAAGAAAGGCTGAGTGAGCTAGGAACAGCTGGAGACTTCTTCCCAAGGTGGAAATGGCTAATATAAGCAGACACAATTTTAAGTGATTATTGGAAAGTATAGGGGGGTATATCAGAGGTATGTTTTTTACACAGAGCGAGGTGAGTGTGTGGAACACCCTGCCAGAGGTGGTGGTGCAGGCAGATACATCCCGGACATTTAAGGGCCTCATAAAAAGGCAGACATTGATGGGGAGATTAAGAGCAAAAGCACATAATTTTAAGGTTTGTGGAAGATAGTCTCGGGGACTTGTCAAACAGAGAGTGGTGAGTGTGTGGAACACCCTGCCAGGGGTGGCGGTAGAGGCAGATGCATTCCGGACATTTAAGAGATTCGTAGATGAACACATGGATGACAGAAAAATGGAGAGCTACATGGGAGGGAAGGGTTAGATTGATCTTGTAGTAGGCTAAAACATAAAATTGTGGGAAGAGGGGCCTGTAAATTGATGAACTGTTCTATATACAATGTTTAATCCCTACCCTTATTTCTGAATCCACTATGGACTTGCTCCCCGCCCATTTTGAACCTCAGCAAGTTGCTTTCGCTCCTCCCAGCCCTCCCCCCTCCTTCAATTTTGCTTGTTTTATTTAGAGATACAGCTGGACCGGTCCTCCCAGCTTAACGAGCCAGACGGCTCAGCCGCCCACCCACTTAACCCGAGCCCTATCGCAGGACAAATAACCACTGGGGAGAACGTACAAGCTTTCTTACCGAGAACAACAGAACTGAACCCTGAACACACTGCCCAGAATTGTAGGAGCATCGTGCCACCAGCTACACTACTGTGGTGCCTACTCCTCCAGCTGCCTGGGCCACATGCTCTGGAATCCCCTCCCTCAACCTTTCTGCCTTCCCCTCCTCCTCCAAGTGAAAGATTGCCACCCTCCAATAACCTCATTACAATCACACCCCGTGCTGTCAATAGAACGGTGTAGCACAGGAACCCAGGCCATTCGGCCCACAATGGTGCCGATCCAATTAAATTAGTTATCAAATGGCCAACTAAACTAATCCCCTCTGTCAACACAATGCCCATATCCTTCCATTTCCCTCACAATCATGAGCCTATCTAAACATCTCTTAAAAATCTCTAATGTATCTGCCTTCAGCACCACCCCAGGCAGTGGATTCCAGGCCCCGCCACTCTGCGTGAAAAATCTTGCCTCTCACATTTCCTTTGAAATTATCCCCTCTCACCTCATACTCTCTGGTATTGGTCATTTCAACCTCGGTGAAAAGATACTCCCTGTCTACTCAATCTATGCCTCTCATAATCTTATAAACCTCCATCAGATCTCCCCCTCTACCTCTGGCATAACAGAGAAAGCAACCGGGTTTGCCCAACCCCTATGTCTCCCATGAAAGGCTTTGCAATGTTTCTTTAATATATTGCCCTTGAGGTACAACGTGCAGGAAGGTAATTGCATTTGCCATGGCAACCAAACACAGGGATGAATGGAGTTTAAAGCAACAGCTCGACACTTGACCCGAGATGCACGATAGCAACGGGCTTCCTGGGGTCAGGCAAACAGGTACAAATATCCCATCAAACCTCACACAGCAACTAGACTATGCCCACGTGATTACTATACAAATAGTAAAGACACCCCAAAAGGCAGCTGCATATAACAGTACAAAGAGGTACCCGGCCTCACTCAGCCCAACACCGAACTGCTCCCACAAAACCTAAGGACTACCTTTCATCTCATGCATCAATATTTATTATTTATTTATAACTATTATTTTGTTTTATTTCTTTTGTACGAGGAGTGATTGATAAGTCTTTGGCCTAAAGTAGAAGGAAATGAGTTATACAGCTCTCATTACATGCACATGTAGTTCAACTCTTTGAGTGATTATGCAGAAAGTTTGAAGTTAATAACTCACCTCCTTCTACCTTAGGCCACGAACTTATCAATCATCCATCTGTGGACACTCTCTGAAGGTCCAAGATCCGTATGCTCCACGACATCAGTGTGTAAATGTAGGAGGGGACGATGTTGAAAAATAAATGTGCTAGGTTTTCTAAAATTGACTCCTTCTACCTCAGGCCATGAACATATCAATCACCCCTCGTATTTGCACAGCTTGTTGCCTTTTGCACAGTTTTTATTGTCCATCTTTCCTGTGTGCACTGATTCTATTGTGATTTTTTTGTACTTACTGTGCCTGCCCACAACAAGATGCATCTCAGGGTAGTACATGGTGACATATTTGTACTTTGATAATCAGTTTACTTGGAATTTTAAACCTGGTCCATCACCTTTGTGTGGCAGCATGGACATAGACTCTTTGCCCTGATCTATTAAACACCCATTTACAACAATCCTATATTAATCTCATTATTATCTCCCCATCTTCCTACCAACTCCCCAACCTCCAAAGATTCAGCCACTCATCCACACATCTGAAATGACCAATTAATCTACTAAACCACAAGTACCTGTATGTTACCACCTTGACTTGTCCTGGGCCCAGCTCACAGATGGAATCATCAAAACACACCAGTGGCTTTACTTTCTTAGAAGGGTGAGGAATTTCGACTTGTCACTGAACACTAACAAACTTCTACAGCTGTCCCGTTGAACATCACAGTCTGGTACGGCAATTCGAATGCACAGGAACATCAGTAAGCTGCAGAGGGTAGTGGGCTGTCATGGGCACATCCCTCCCCACCCATAGAGGCACGGCGTCAAGAAGGCAACGTCCAACGTCAAAGACTGCGCCCTCCGTGAGAACTTCCCAGCTTACCTTGGATGCATTGTAGGGAACCATCTTCTGCTCTAATGGTGAAGGTTTCTCCAGGGTTAACCTGAACCAGGATAACCTATAACAGAGAGGAAAGACTTATATGTTAGAACATAGAAGAATACAGGCACTTCAGCCCATGACAGATCAATCTGGCACTTCCCTCACCCCGTCACCCAGGACTTGTCTTCCTTCCTCCCCACTGCCATAACATTTCTGAATGGAAATGGACAGTGAAACCACGCACACTAACTCATTCTATTGTTTATTTTGGCTCTCATTTTGCACTTCTTATTTAAATTATATATATATATAAATAATTGTATTTTATAGCGTATTTTATGCAATGCAAATACAAATTTCCCAAAATATGCCAGTGATATTAAACCTGTCGTGATTCTGACACACAACCCTCCATTTTTCTATTGTCCAAATATCTAAGAGTTTTTAAACGCCCATTTAGACCACAGTATAGGCCCAGCGCTCACACTTCTATGTTGACATTTTAATCTACCCTAAGATCAATCTATCAGACTGGGAGACCGTTTCGCTGAACACCTACGCTCTGTCCGCCAGAGAAAGCAGGATCTCCCTGGGGCCGCACATTTTAATTCCACGTCCCATTCCCATTTTGATATGTTTATCCATGGCCTCCTCTACTGTCAAGATGAAGCCACCCTCAGGCTGGAGGAACAACACCTTATATTCCATTTGGATAGCCTCCAACCTGATGGCATGAATATTGACTTCTCTAACTTCCGTTAATGCCCCTCCCCTTCTTACCCCATCACTGATATATTTAGTATTTTTTCTCTCTCTGCCTGTTCTCCATCTCCCTCTGGTGCTTCCCCCCCCCCCCCCCCCACTTTCTTTCTCCCTAGGCCTCCCGTCCCATGATCCTTTCCCTTCTCCAGCTCTGTATTCTTTAGAATCACCTGTCTGGCTCTCAGCTTCACCCCACCCCCTCCAGTCTTCTCCTATCATTTCACATTTACCCCTCCCCCTCCTACTTTCAAATCTCCTACTATCTCTCCTTTCGGTTAGTCCTGACGAAGGGTCTCGGCCCGAAATGTCAACAGCGCTTCTCCCTATAGATGCTGCCTGGCCTGCTACGTTCCACCAGCATTTTGTGTGTGTTGCTTGAAATTCCAGCATCTGCAGATTTCCTCGTGTTTGTCAATCTAACCCTTCCCTACATTTGCCTATCCAAGAGTCACTTGAATGCCTCTAACATATCTGCCCTTGCCTAGCACCCACCAATCTGTGTTAAAAACACAGTCATTCACCCTATACTCTCCTCCAATCACGTTATGACCTCTTGTATTAGCCATTTCTGCCCTGGGAAAAATTCGCAATCAATGCCTCTCGTCATCTTGTACACCTCCATCAAGTCACCTCTCATCCTCCTTGCTCCAGACAGAAAAGCCTGAGTTGATTCAACCTATTGTCATAAAACATGCTCTATAATCCAGGCAGCATCACGGTCAACCTTTCCTACAGTCTCTTCCACACCATAATCAGGCACCCAGAAATGAACACAATACTCAAAAGTGCAACAAAGTTCAAAGGACAAAATAACTTATTATCAAACTACACACACGTCACCATATGCTACCGTGAGACATTCACGGTAGAACAGAGAAACACAATAGAATCATTAGAAAACAATATACAAAGACTAACAAATTGTGCAACTACAAAAAGAAACAATAATAGTAGTAACAAATAAATAAACCACTGAAAATATGAGTTGTCAAATCCTTTAAAATGAGTCCATAGGTTGTGGAATCAGTTCGGTGTTGAGGTAAGTGAAGTTATCCACCACCCCCCCCCCCCCCCACCCTGGTTCAAAGCCTGATGGTTGAGGGGTAGTAACTGTTCCTGAACCCAGTGGTGTGGGACCTGATGGTTGAGGGGTAATAATTGTTCCTGAACCCAGTGGTGTGGAACCTGATGGTTGAGGGGTAATAACTGTTCCTGAACCTGGTGGTGTGGGACCTGATGGTTGAGGGGTAATAACTGTTCCTGAACCTGGTGGTGTGGGACCTGATGGTTGAGGGGTAATAACTGTTCCTGAGCCTGGTGGTGGGGGACCTGATGGTTGAGGGGTATTAACTGTTCCTCAACCCGGTGGTGTGAGGGTTGATGGTTGATAACTGTTCCTGAAACTGGTGCTGTGAGCCTAAGGCTCCCGTACCTTCTTTCTGATGGGAGTAGTGAGGGGAGAGCATGGTCTGGATGGGGGGGTCCTTGATGATAGATGCTGCTTTTCTGTGGCAGGGCTCCTTGTAGATGTGCTCAGTGGTGTCGAGGGATTTTCCTGTGATGGACTTGGCTGTATCTACCACACTATGTAGGCAAAAATACAGTACACCAAGTGTGGTCTAACCGGAGTTTTATAGAACTTCAATATTACCTCGTAGCTCCTGGTCTCAATCCCCCAACTAATGAATGCCAATACACATATGCATTCTTAACCATCCTATCACCTTGCCAGCACCTTTGAAGGATCTATGGACATGCATCTCAAGATCGTTCTGTTCATCCACGTTGCTAAGAATCCTGCCATTAACCTTTCAAGTTCAACCTTCCATGGTGAATCACTTCATACTTTTCCAGATTGAACTCTATCTGCCACTTCTCAGCCCAGCTCTGCAGATGAATAATCAACTTGGGCCTCACCTTAAGTACAGGGCTTGATGTAGAGTACGAAGCTTGTATGTGCCTGTCAGAATAATGGGTAAAGGTAACAACTGCAGGGAACTTCGGTTTTCAAGAGATATTGAGTCCCTGGTGAAGAGAAAAAAGGAGGTGCACAGTAGCTACAGACAGGTAGGAACAAATGAGGAGCTTATGGAGTATAAAAATACAAGAGAATACTGAAGAAAGAAATCAGGAAGGAAAAAAGAAGGCATGAAGTTGTTCGACAGACAGGGTGAAGGAGAATCCTAAGGGATTCTACAGATATGCTAAAAGCAAAAGGATTGCAAGGGACAAAATTGGTCCGCTAGAAGACCAGAACGGTAATCCATGTATGGAGCCAAAAACAGACAGGGGAGATCTTAAATAAATTTTTTGCATCCTTATTTACTCAGGAAATGGACACAGAGTCTATAACAGGGAGGCAAAGTGGCGTCATGGACCCTGTACAGATTACCAAGGAGGAGGCATTTGCTTTCCTGAGGCAAATCAGGGTGGATAAATCCCCAGGGCCTGAAAAGGTGCTCCCTTGGACCCTATGGGAGGCAAGTGCAGAAATGGATTTATTTGGGAGACAGGCATATCTGGGTGGATAAATCCCCAGGGTCTGACAAGGTGTTCCCTCGGACCCTGTGCAGAAATTGCCGGAGCCCCAGCAGAGATACTTAAATCATCCTTGGCTGCAGGAGAGGTTCCAGAGGATTGGAGGACAGCCAATGTTGTTCTACTGTTTAAAAAAGGCTCTAAACGGAAACCAGGAAATTATAGTCTGGTGAGTCTGAGCTATGGAGGGTATTCTAAGGGACCGGATATAAGTACTTGGATAGACAGGGACCGATTAGGGATAGTCGACATGGATTTGTGTGCAGTGGGCCATGTCTAACAAATCTTATAGAGTTTGTTGAGGAAGTTACCAGGAAAGCAGATGAAGACAAGGCAGTGAATGTTGTCTACATATACTTTAGCAAGGCATTTGACATGGTCCCATATGGGAAGTTGGTCAAAAAGGTTCAGTCGCTCAGCATTCAACATGAGGTAGTACATTGGATTGGACATTGGCTCTGTGGGAGAAGCCAGAGAGTGGTAGTAGAGGGTTGCCTCTCTGACTGAAGGCCCATGATTAGTGATATGCCACAGGGATCAGTGCTGGGTCCTTTATTTTGTGTCATCTGTATCAGTGATAGGGATGATAATGTGGTCAACTGGATTAGCAAATTTGAGGTTGACCCACACATTTTCTGTAAACTCTAGAGACTGTTGTACATGAAAATCCCAGACCAGCAGTTTCTGAGATACTCAAACCACCCCGTTTGGCATCAACAATCACTCCAAGGTCAAAGTCACTCAGATCACATTTCTTCCCCATTCTGACATTTTATCTGAACAACAACTGAACCTCTTGACCATGTCTGCGTGTTTTTATGCATCGAGTTGCTACCACATGATTGGCTGATTAGATATTTGTATTAATGAGCTGGTGTACGTAACAAAGTGGCCACTGTGTGTAAGTACATACATCACACACAGCACATAAAACAAAATATTACCACAAATAAGCTAATAAAATATAATTCAAAATTCATGTAGTGCACAGCACAAGTAAACAGCTCACTGACCCAGTGACGAGACCTCGGTGGTGGCAGGGTATTCATTAGTCTCACAGCCTGGGGGAAGAGGCTGTTACCAGTCTGACAGTCCCAGTCCTGATGCTCCTGTACCTCCTTCCTGATAGTAGTGGGTCAAAAAGATTGTGGGATGGGTGGTAGGGATCCTCAACAATGCTTTGGGTTTTTTGTCCTGGTTACTATCACAAATGGGGGGAGGGAGATCCTGGTGATCGTCTCAGTGGTTTTTACTGTCCTCTGTAGGGTCTTGCTGTCCAATGCCTTGCAGATTCTGAACCACACAATGATGCAGCCAGACAGGACACCCTCGATGGTGCTCCTGCAGAAAGTTATCAGAATGGGGACAGGGAGCGCTATATTCCTTAATCTCCTCAGAAAATGTAGGCGCAGCTGTGCCATTTTGATCAGTGAGGAGGTGTTGAGGATCCGGGTTAGAACAGCACGATAGAAGCTGTCCTTGGGCCTGCTGCATGAAAGGCTGTGGGGTGCAAAAGGGAGAATAACCAGGGTAGGAAGGGGCCCTTGATTGAGGCACTAGGAAGTGCAAGGATATACTGGTTTTGCAGATGGTGCAGTGGAGGTTCACCAGGTTGATTCCAGAGATGAGGGGGTGTAGACTATGAGGAGAGATTGAGTCACCTGGCTCTGTACTCACTGGAATTAAGAATGAGAGGAGATCTTATAGAAACGTGTAAAATTATGAAAGGGATAGATAAGATAGAGGCAGGAAAGTTGTTGCCACTGGTAGGTGAGACTAGAAATAAGGGGCATAGCCTCAAGATTCAGGGGTGTAGATTTAGGGTGGAGATGAGGAGGAACTGCTTTTCCCAGGGAGTGGTGAATCTGTGGAATTCTCTGCCCAATGAAGCAGCAGAGGCTACTTCAGTAAATATATTTAAGCCAAGGTTGGATTGATTCTTGCATAGTAGGGGAATTGAGGGTTGTGGGGGAAAGACAGGCAGGTGGAGATGAGTCCATAGCCAGATCAGCCATGATCTTATTGAATGGCGGGGCAGGCTCGACAGGCCAGATGGCCAACTGCTGCTCTATGAGTCGATGGGTGAGGTTTCACTGTGGAATGTGTTGTGTTCACACTCTCTGCTGGACAGGGCAGGTGCTGCACCATGCTGACATGCATCTGGGCATCATGGGTGTCTGTGTAAAATCAGATGAAAGCTATCGTAGACCTGACCTGCCGAACTCCTTCGCAGTTTGCAAGTTTGGAGTTTGGAGAGAGTGCTAGACTCCGACGAACGTATCACAGACAGATCCTTCCCCACCGTTGGTAGTATTTACAGGAATCTCAGGAAGGCAAAATCTAACATTGAAGATCTCCATCATCCGGGCCAGGCCATCTCCTCGCAGCTACCGTCAGGCAGGAGGTAACGAAGCCTGAAGTTCCACACTGCCAGGTTTGGAACAGCTACTTCCCTTCAACCATTCAGTTCTTGAGCTAACCGGCACAACCCTAAGCACTACAAATTAGCAACACCATGACCACTTTCAAGGAAATAAATACAGAAAGGATGCAGAAAAGGGCCAGTAACATCATGATGGATCCCAACCCCCCGCCCACTCGTGGATTTTTTGTCCCACTTCATCCACACCAGGACCACCAGCCTCAAAAACAGTTACTTTCCCCAAGCAGTAAGGCTGATCAACACTTCCACCACTAACCTACCTTTCTACACACCCAAACACCATGACTTTATCATTGCAACACACACAAAATGGTGGTGTAATGCAGCAGGCTAGTCAGCCTCTATGCAAAAAAATCAACAGTTGACGTTTTGGGACGAGACCCTTCCTGATATTGGATCTTGGCCTGAAACGTCGACTGCTTACTCTTTTCCATAGATCTGCCTGGCCTGCCGAGTTCCTCCGGCATTTTGTGTGTGTTGCTCAGATTTCCAGCATCTGCAGATTTTTTCGACTTTATCATTTCCTGTCAGAGTCAACTTATGTACAGACACTCCTGTGCCTAGAGTCACTTTATGGACTTACAATTAATCTATGTACATAAGCTATCTTAGGTCTTTATATTGAATGTGTTTTTATTATAGCGTGCTTTATCTTCTTGAGTTTTTTTGTGCTACATCAGATCCGGAGTAATAATTATTTCAGTCTCCTTTACACTTGTGTGCAGGAAATGACATTAAACAATCTTGTACTTTATCTTGAACCCTGATGAACTGCAGCTCCTCAATCCCAGCTTGCCATCGAGTGGCTATTAAAGGATTATTCACAAACCGGGACAGACCACAAGGGATTTTGTTAATTGATCCAATGGTAAACCAGCTTTTAAATCAATACAGCTCAGAAACAGGCCCTTTGGCCCAACCAGTCCCTACTAACCACAATCTCCACTCAGCCTGGCCCAATTACCTGCGTTTGGCCCACGTCCCATCAAGCCCTGCCCCTCCATGTACCAATCCAAGTGCCTCGTAAATGAAGCACTTGTGCCTGCCTCAACCACTTCCTCTGGCAGCTCGTCCCCTCCAATCAGCACGCTCAGTGTGAAAAAAACTGCCCCTCATGTGGTTTTCAATTCTTTCCCTCCTACCCGTATTCTACAGCCCTAGTTTTGGACTCCCCAAACCTTGGGAATAGACTGTCATGATCCATGTTATCTATACCTCACATAATTTAAGCATTATGATAAGGTTCTTCTACTTTTCAAGGAATCAACTTCACCCCACAGCTCAGACCAGCTGGTCCCAGCAACATTCCGGAAAATCTTTTCTGCACTCCACCCCTATCCTAATACAAGGCAACCACAGAAATCTGCAGTACACAAAGTGCAGCCTCAGTTACACAAAGTGCAGCCTCACGTATACAAAGTGCAGCCTCACTTATACAAAGTGCAGTCTCACTTATACAAAGTGCAGCCTCACTTACACAAAATGCAGCCTCACTGACACAAAGTGCAGCCTCACTGACACAAAGTGCAGCCTCACTTACACAAAATGCAGCCTCACTGACACAAAGTGCAGCCTCACTGACACAAAGTGCAGCCTCACTTACACAAAATGCAGCCCCACTGACACAAAGTGCAGCCTGACTTACACAAAATGCAGCCTCACTTACACAATGTGCAGCCTCACTTATACAAAATGCAGTCTCACTTACACAAAGTGCAGCCTCACTTATACAGAGTGCAGCCTCACTTATACAGAGTGCAGCCTCACTTATACAGAGTGCAGCCTCACTTATACAGAGTGCAGCCTCACTTACACAAAGTGCAGCCTCACTTATACAAAGTGCAGTCTCACTTACACAAAGTGCAGCCTCACTTATACAGAGTGCAGCCTCACTTATACAGAGTGCAGCCTCACTTATACAGAGTGCAGCCTCACTTATACAGAGTGCAGCCTCACTTACACAAAGTGCAGCCTCACTTATACAAAGTGCAGCCTCACTTATACAGAGTGCAGCCTCACTTATACAGAGTGCAGCCTCACTTACACAAAATGCAGCCTCACTTACACAAAATGCAGTCTCACTTACACAGTGCAGCTTCACTTATACAAAATGCAGTCTCACACAAAATGCAGCCTCACTTACACAAAATGCAGCCTCACTTACACAAAATGCAGCCTCACTTACACAAAGTGCAGTCTCACCTACACAAAATGCAGCCTCACTGACACAAAGTGCAGTCTCACTTACACAAAATGTAGCCTCACTTACACAAAGTGCAGTCTCACTTACACAAAGTGCAGTCTCACTTACACAAAATGCAGCCTCACTTATACAAAATGCAGTCTCACTTACACAAAGTGTAGCTTCACTTATACAAAATGCAGCCTCACGTACACAATGGCAACGTAACATCCCTACTCCTGTACGCAGTATCCTGACTAATGAAGGCTCGTGTGCCCTATTTTTCATCAAGATTAAGATTAGCTTCATTTGTCACAACTACAATGAAACTTATGATCGCCTCAGTGACTAACATAGTCCGAGGATGTGCTGAGGGCAATCTGCAAGAGTTCGAAGTAAATGTATTATTAAAGTACATATAATGTACACATTTGGACTACGTGGTATTCATGGATTTGTGGCTAAATTTACCAATTATATAAAGCTAAGTGGAAGAGCGGGTAATGTTGAGGAAACAGAGAGCCTGCAGAGAGACTTAGATATTTTAGGGGAATGGGCAAAGAAGTGGCAAATGAAATACAATGTTGGAAAGTGTATGGTCATGCACTTTGGTGGAAGAAATAAACAGGCAGATTATTATTTAGATGGGTAGAGAATTCAAAATGCAGAGATGCAAAGGGACTTGGGAGTCCTTGTGCGAAGTACCCTAAAGGTTAACCTCCAGGTTGAGTCGGTGATGAAGATGGAGAATGCAATGTTGGCATTCATTTTTAGAGGTATAGAATGTAAGAGACAGTATGTGATGTTGAGGCTCTATAAGGCACTCGTGAGGCCACACAGAGTATTGTGTGCAGTTTTGGCTCCTTATTTTAGAATGGATATAGTGACATTGGAGAGGGTTCAGAGAAGATTCATGAGAATGATTCCAGGAATGAAAGGGTTACCATATGGGGAACGTCTGGCAGCTCTTGGGCTGTACTCCCTGGAGTTCAGGAAAATGAGGGAGGATCTCATAGAATCATACCGAATGTTAAAAGGCCTGAACAGATTAGATATTGCAAAGTTATTTCCCATGGTAGGGGATTCTAAGACAAGAGGGCATGACTTCAGGATTGAAAGACATCCTTTTAGAACTCAGATGTGGAGAAATTACTTCAGTCAGAGGGTGGTAAATCTGTGGAATTTGTTGCCACGAGCAGCTGTGGAGGACAAGTCATTGAGTGCATTAAAGGCAGAGATAGATAGGTTCTTGATTAGCCAGGGCATCAGAGGGTATGGGGTAAAGGCAGGAGAGTGGGGATGACTGGAAGAATTGGATCAGCCCGTGATTAAATGGCGCAGCAGACTCGATGGGCTGAATGGCCTACTTCTGCTCTTGTACCTTATGGTCCTATGGTCTATACATCACCCTGTCTAACTATGATGCCACTTTCTATTATGTACGCACTTTTACCCGGGTCTCTTGTTTCATTACGTTCACAATTGCCCTGTCATTCACAGCATAAGCCTTTCACTGGTTTGACTTTACAGCATGCATCACTTCACACTTCTCTGTACTGAAATCCAACTGCCACTCTTCTGTCCTCTTCCCTAGCAGATCTCCCTGTAATCTACAATAACCTCCAAATCATACTGGCGTGCCACCGTAGCGTAGCAGCTAGCACAATGCCATTACAGCTTGGGGCATCAGAGTTTGCGGTTCGATTCCAGCATCCTCTGTAAGGGGTTTGTATGTTCTCTCTATGAATGCTTGGTTTCCACCGGGTGCGCCAGGTCCCTCCCAGAGCCCAAAGCCGTACCAGTTGGTAAGTTAATTGGTCAATTGTAGGTTGCCCTAGAGTTAATTAGGTGGGGTACTGGCTGGCACAGCTCACTGTACCAGAAGAGCCTGCTCCAGATTGTACCTCGAAATGAAGAAACTAACTAATCAATTAATTAATTTCTATGAATTACCGAGGAACATGTGTCTCAAAACTGACCATTGGTCACCAGCATCCACATGGAGAAACACCTGCCAACCAACACTAAGGCTTTATAAGGTATTGGTCAGGCTGTACCGAGTACTGTGTGCAGATCTGGACCCCTTAGACTAAGAAAACACGTGTAGGTACAGAGGAGATGGCAAGGGTAAGTTTTTTACGCAGAGAGTGGTGAGTACATGGAATGGGCTGCCGGCGACAGTGGTGGAAGCAGATACGACAGGGTCTTTTAAAAGACTCCTGGATAGATACATGGAGCTTAGAGAAATAGAGGGCGATGGGTAACCCTAAGCCATTTCTAAAGTAAGTACGTGTTCAGCACAGCATCGTGGGTCGAAGGGCCTGTATTGTGCTGTAAGTTTTCTATGCTTCTATGGCAGTGGAGAGGGTCCAGAGAAGGTTGACAAGAATGATCTTCAGAATGAAAGGGTTATGGTATGATGATTTAATGACTCTGGGCCTGTATTTAGTTTAAAATGAGGGAGGAAATCATTGAAACCTATTGAATATTGAAAGGTCTGGATAGATTGGATACGGGGAGGATGTTTCTTACAGTGGAGGAGTCTAGGACCAGAGGGCACAATCTTAGAAGACAGGCAGTCCCCGGGTTACATTCGAGTTCCGTTCCTGAGTCCAACTTTAAATCAGATTTGTACATGTCGGAACAAGTACATCCAGTATTATTTAGCGTCAGTTAGTCAAACGTTTGTCTTGGTATATAGTATATATTTTACCTTTCTATACATATAAAACACTTAAGAAACATATGTATTCCAATAATTAAACCACTGTGTTGCTTAGTGATAATTGTAGCTTTCATCAGGGCAGGGCCTTTCACATGCTCCATTATTCTCAATTATCCGTTATCCTATAAAATTGTTCCAATCGTTGACCGACTGTAGCCTAACGCTTTTCCAATGACCGTTGGCATTCCACCTCTTTCCAAACATTTTTTTATTTCCACTTTATTTTCAATCGCGATTGCTTCCTGTCAATGGAACAGAAACACTGTGGGTGGCGTGTCCCGAGCTCCGCCAGCTCCCGAGGTCCGCTGGGTCCTAAGGACCACCGCACTGAGACAGGCTAAATGGGACAAGTGGGGGCTGTGCTGGGTTTGGGTATTTGATCCTCCACAATATTCTGCGTGGGTATTTAAACTGGAGGTGGCAGTGTTTTTTTTACGAGGTCGAGTTTCGAGCTCGACATCAACCCGGCACGGATGGTACAGGAGTCACTGGATCGACACCAACCCGGCACGGGAGCGGTCTGTCACTGGATCGAACTCGAGCCCAGCGCTGATTTCACTGCACCACCAAGTTGACCGGAACGGGGGGGACGGGGTAAGGGTCAATGCTAAGAAAAATTTAATCCCAATACAAAGTTAAACACTCAACACAGTGTCAATGGCAATGACTTAAAACGGCAGACGGCGTCAGGATCTGACAAAATGGCGGACAGCGTTCTCCTTCCTCGGTTCATAAGTACAGGTTGTCCGTAAGTCGGACGTTCGTAACTTGGGGACTACCTGTAGAGGAACATCCATTTAGAACAGAGGAGTGGAGGATTTCCTTTTACCAGATTTTGGTGAAACTTTGGAAATCATTTCCAAAAATTGCTGTGCAAAATCATTGAGTATAATTAAAGTGGAAGTCAATTAGTTCTTGATTAATCAGGGCATCAACAGTTACAGGGAGGAGATAGGAGGGATAGGATAATAAATTGGCCATGATAGAATAGCGGAGAACACTCGATGGGTCGAAGAGCATAACTATGCTCCTCTGTCTTACGATCTAACACTTAATTTACTGTCTTACAGTCTAAGATCCTGTCTTCCCTCTGGGACAGAACTCCAGTCCCAGGAGTAACATTCTGATGAGTTAGTCATCTACCAGAGCAAGAATTAGTGGCAAATTAGAGGATTGGGAAGCTTTAAAAACCAACAGAGGCAACTACAAAATTAAGAAGGTGAAAATGGAATACAAAAGTAAGCTAGCCAATAATAAGAAGGAGGATACCAGTATTTTCTTCAGGCACATAATGTGTAAACAGGCGAGAGTGGATATCAGACCTCTGGAAAACTATGCTGGAGAGGTCGTAATGGGAGACAAGGAAATTGTGGACGAACTGAATGAGTATTTTGAACTGCTCTTCACTATGAAAGACTTGAGCAGTATGCTGGAGGTCAGGGGTCATGAAGTGGGTGAACTTACTATTACTAGGGAGAAGGTGCTTGGAAAATTGAAAGGTCTGAAGGTAGATAAGTCACCTGGACCAGATAGTGTACAAACCAGGGTTCTGAAGGAGGTGGCAGAAGAGATTGTGAAGGCATTAGTAAGGGTCTTTCAAGAATCACTCCATTTTGGAAAGGTTCCAGAAGACTGAAAAATTGCAAATGTCACTCGACTCTTCACGAAGGGAGAGAGGCAGAAGACAGGAAATGATAGGCCAGTTAGTCTGACCTCAGTGGTAGGGAAGATGTTGGAATCGATTATTAAGGATGAGGTCTCAGGGTACTTGGAGGCACATGATAAAATAGACAATAGTCAGCATGGTTTCCTCAAGGGAAAATCCTGCATAACAAATCTGTTGGAATTCTTGGAGAAGGAACAAGCAGGATTCCTCATCTGTGTAAACCTGCTGCACGGGCAACAGCTTTCTCTCTGTATCGTACTACCCTGGCTTGGGTATCACACAGATCAGGGAATCTCAACAGGGTTCCACATGAGAGGTTGCTAAGGGTTCCACGAGGGAGAACGTGATAAAAATAAACATTCTATTTTGAACTTTACGCAACACTAGCACTCGTAGTGGTGGGCAGTGACTGATCAGCCCCATTAGCAATCACGTTAGAGGTCTCTCAGCCCAGGATGGCAGTAAAAAGTAGGACCATGCTAATTTGTTTGACTCCATTCTCAGTTTTTGACATAAGATAGGGGACGCCATTGATAACTGGTGAGCGCTGTATTGCAGGGAGGGGAGGACTGGACGGTACGCTGATAATTGGTGAGCGCTGTATTGCAGGGAGGGGACGGCTAGACGGTAGGTTGATATTTGGCGAGTGCTGTATTGCAGGGAGGGGAGGACTGGATGATAGGCAGATAATTGCTCAGCGCTGTAATGCAGGGAAGGGAGAACTGGATGGTACGCTGATAATAGGTGATCGCTGTATTGCAGGGAGTGGAGGACTGGACGATACGCTGATAACTGTTGAGCGCTGTATTGCATGGAGGGGAGGACTGGACGGTAGGCTGATAATAGGTGATCGCTGTATTGCAGGGAGTGGAGGACTGGACGATACGCTGATAACTGTTGAGCGCTGTATTGCATGGAGGGGAGGACTGGACGATATGCTGATAACTGTTGAGCGCTGTATTGCATGGAGGGGAGGACTGGACGGTAGGCTGATAATAGGTGATCGCTGTATTGCAGGGAGTGGAGGACTGGACGATACGCTGATAACTGTTGAGCGCTGTATTGCATGGAGGGGAGGACTGGACGATACGCTGATAACTGTTGAGCACTGTATTGCATGGAGGGGAGGACTGGACGGTAGGCTGATAAATGGTGAGCGCTACGTTGCAGAGAGAGGAGGACTGGACGGTACGCTTATAATTGGTGAGCACTGTATTGCAGGGAGGGGAGGACTGGACGGTACGCTTATAATTGGTGAGCGCTGTATTGCAGGGAGGGGAGGACTGGACGGTACGCTTATAATTGGTGTGTGCTGTATTGCAGGGAGGGGAGGACTGGACAGCAGGCTGATAATTGCTGAGCGCTGTATTGCAGGGACTGAAGGACTGGACGGAACACTGATAATAGGAGATCGCTGCATTGCAGGGAATAGTGGACTGGACGGTACGCTGATAATTGTTGAGCGCTGTATTGCACGGAGGGGAGGACTGGATGGTAGGCTGATAATTGGTGAGTGCTGTATTGCAGGGATTGGAGGACTGGACGATACGCTGATAATAGGTGATCGCTGTATTGCACGGAGGGGAGGACTGGACGGTAGGCTGATAATTGGTGAGCGCTGTATTGCAGGGAAGGGAGGACTGGACGGTAGGCTGATAATTGCTGAGCACTGTATTGCAGGGAGGGAAGGACCGGACAGTCGACTGATAATTGCTGTGCGCTGTATTGCAGAGAGACGAGGACTGGACAGTAGGCTTATAACTGTTGAGGTCTGTATTGTAGGGAGGGGAGAACTGGATGGTAGGCTGTTAATTGATGAGCGTCGTATTGCGGGAGTGGAGGACTGGACGATACGCTGATAACTGCTGAGCACTGTATTTCACGGAGGGGAGGACTGGACAGTAGGCTGATAATTGGTGAGCGCCGTATTGCATGGATTGCAGGACTGGACGGTAGGCTGATCATTGGTGGGTGCTTTATTGCAGGGAGGGAAGGATTGGACAGTAGGCTGATAATTGCTGAGCGCTGTATTGCAGGGAGGGGAGGACTGGACGGTAGGCTGATAATTGGTGAGCGTCGTATTGCACGGAGGTGAGGACTGGATGGTAGGCTGATAATTGAGTTACGCAGTATTGCAGGGTGGGGAGTACTGGACGGTAGGCGGACAATTGCTGAGCGCTGTATTACAGGGGGGTAGGACTGGACGGTGGGTTGATAATTGCTGAGCGCTGTATTGCAGGGAGGGGAGGACTGGACGTTAGGCTGATAACTGGTGAGCGCTCTATTGCAGAGAGGAGAAGTCTGGACGGTAGTCTGATAATTGCTGAGCGCTGTATTGCAGGGAGGGGAGGACTGGACGGTACGCTGATAACTGGTGAGCGCTACATTGCAGAGAGAGGAGGACTGGACGGTCGGCTGATAATTGGTGTATGCTGTTTTGCAGGGAAGGGAGGTCTGGACGGTAGATTGATAATTGATAAGTGTTGTTTTGCACGGAGGGGAAGACTCGACGTAGCCTGTTAATTGCTGAGCGCGGTATTGCAGGGAGGGTAGGACTGTACAGTAGGTTGATAATAGGTGAACGTTGTATTGCAGGGAGGGGAGGACTGGACGGAATGCTAATAATAGGCAATCGCTGTATTGCAGGGAGCGGAGGACTGGACGGTACGTTGATAATTGCTGAGCACAGTATTGCAGTGAGGGGAGAACAATAGGTTGATAATAGGTGATCGCTTTATTGCAGGGAGGGGAGGACTGGACAGTAGGCTGATAATTGGTGGGTGCTGTATTGCAGGGAGGGGAGGACTGGACGGTAGGCTGATAATTGGTGAGCGCTGTCTTGCAGGGAGGGGAGGACGGTACGGTAGGCTGATCATTTGTAGGCGCTGTAATACACGGAGGGGAGGACTGGACGGTAGGCTGATAATTGGTGGGTGCTGTATTGCAGGGAGGGGAGGACTGGACGGTAGGTTGATAATTGCTGTATTGCAGGGAGGGGAGGACTGGACGGTACGCTGATAACTGGTGAACGCTACATTGCAGAGAGAGGAGGACTGGACGGTCGGCTGATAATTGGTGTATGCTGTTTTGCAGGGAAGGGAGGTCTGGACGGTAGATTGATAATTGATAAGTGTTGTTTTGCACGGAGGGGAAGACTCGACGTAGCCTGTTAATTGCTGAGCGCGGTATTGCAGGGAGGGTAGGACTGTACAGTAGGTTGATAATAGGTGAACGTTGTATTGCAGGGAGGGGAGGACTGGACGGAATGCTAATAATAGGCGATCGCTGTATTGCAGGGAGCGGAGGACTGGATGGTACGTTGATAATTGCTGAGCACAGTATTGCAGTGAGGGGAGAACAAAAGGTTGATAATAGGTGATCGCTTTATTGCAGGGAGGGGAGGACTGGACAGTAGGCTGATAATTGGTGGGTGCTGTATTGCAGGGAGGGGAGGACGGTACAGTAGGCTGATCATTTGTAGGCGCTGTAATACACGGAGGGGAGGACTGGACGGTAGGCTGATAATTGGTGGGTGCTGTATTGCAGGGAGGGGAGGACTGGACGGTAGGTTGATAATTGCTGTATTGCAGGGAGGGGAGGACTGGACGGTACGCTGATAACTGGTGAGCGCTACATTGCAGAGAGAGGAGGACTGGACGGTCGGCTGATAATTGGTGTATGCTGTTTTGCAGGGAAGGGAGGTCTGGACGGTAGATTGATAATTGATAAGTGTTGTTTTGCACGGAGGGGAAGACTCGACGTAGCCTGTTAATTGCTGAGCGCGGTATTGCAGGGAGGGTAGGACTGGACAGTAGGCTGATAATTGGTGAACGCTGTATTGCAGAGTGGTGAGGACTGGACGGTAGGCTGATAATTGGTGAGCGCAGTATTACAGGGTAGGGAGGACTGGATGGAAGGCTGATAACTGGTGAGCACTGTATTGCAGGGAAGGGAGGACTGGACAGTCGACTGATAATTGCTGAGCGCTACATTGCAGGGAGGGGAGGACTGGACAGTAGGTTGATAATTGGTGAACGCTGTATTGCAGGTAGGGGAGGACGGTACGGTAGTCTGATAATTCGTGAGCGCTGTATAACACGGAGGGGAGGACTGGACGGTAGGCTGATCACTGGTGAGCGCAGTACTTCAGCGAGAGGAGCTTATGGTTTTTAGAATCTTTTTGATTCAATATTGTCAATAATTTTTCATGTTGTAAATAGCATTAAGATCAATTTACAACCTTTTAATTAAACCTACCTTTAAAAAAATTAAATCCCATTTTAGCTTAAGCCAGTTATTTAACAGAAATTTATTATGTTTGCCTTCTGAGTTTTTAAAATTTATGACACGGAAAGAAAGAGATTAATTTCAAGTAAAGTAAACTAAGCTTCACTCCCTTTTTTTTCCAAGAAAGGTTGGCTAAAAGTTCATTCACTACCTTAAAGAGCTTTGACAATTATTTTTGGATGATTATATCTGCAACTTAATGATCATGCAGATATGCTCAGTACCATTATCTGCAGATAAGCAGGGGTTCCCTGAGACCTGAAAATTATGGAGTGTTCCTCCAAGGCAGAAATGTTGAGAAAGGCTGACGTAAACAGCTGGGATACAACTTTGTGTTCATCCTTGGCCAATGGAGGACTCAGAGATGTACGGAACTTGGGCGTTATATAGAGCTGGACTTTGAAGTCTGAGAACACTGGGTTAAAAGAGACCAGAATGACAGGTGATAGGATGTATGGAGACATAACAGAACCAAGCTCAGGCGACTGCCTTGACACTTATCTCCTACGGCTGAAGGAAAGATTTGAAAGTCTCTATCATCTGACCTAATGTTTGGATGTTCCCAAAGCAGCTGTGTCCTCTGGTCCTAGACTCCCCCCACTGTAGGAAACATCCTCTCCATGTCCACTCCATCTGGCCCCTTCCACATTCAGTAGTTCTCAACATTTTTCTAAATTTCAGCAAGTACAGGCCTGGAGCCATTAAACGCTCCTCATAAGTTGACCTATTCATTCTGAAGATAATTGCCCTATACCTCTAGAAGAGCTTCTCGACACAACAGCACTGCAGACTGCAAACTGCTTTTGAAGAAAGCATGTGCTGGCATTGGAGAGGATCCAGAGGTGTAGGGCAATGTGATCTGTGTGGTGACACAATTACCTGTGTGGTTACACTATTACCTGCACGATGACACTATTACCTGTGCGGTGACACTATGACCTGTGCAGTGACACTACTACCTGTGCAGTGACACTACTACTTGTGTAGTGACACTATTACCTGTGTGGTGATGCTAAACCTGAGCTGTGCAGTGACACTACTACCTGTGCGGTGACACTACTACTTGTGTAGTGACACTATTACCTGTGTAGTGACACTATTACCTGTGTGGTGACACTATGACCTGTGCAGTGACACTACTACCTGTGCAGTGACACTACTACTTGTGTAGTGACACTATTACCTGTGCGGTGATGCTAAACCTGAGCTGTTCAGTGTGTGAAGGTTGAGTATACAAAGGAGCCTTTACTATTTCTGACCATCTTTATGTTGCATGGTTGCTTTTTGGCCTGTTGTACTTGTTCCAATGTTAGCTGCTGTCTTTTTACTTTTTTATTTTACCTCCATCCTTCTGCAATTTAAGAATTCTCACCCTTATTTTCAAATCCTCCCAAACCTTGTCCAACACCTGCTGGCCATTGTTCAATCCTATCCTGAACATGGAAATGTCCTCATTTTTGCACCTTTCTCTTCTCTGTTTAAAACCCATCTGTTTTCCAAAACTTTAACTTCTCACCTAACACAAGGCATAAAATCCCAGATTCTGCAACACCAGGACTCTGTCTAAACTTGTTTTCTAATTACTGCCTCTCCTACTCAACTCCAAGCAGGATACATCACCTCGTCCACAACAAGCCCTTCCATATTTCATAACCCTCTTCCCTCCAGTATTTTCCAAGTGAGATAATATGCCCATATTTGTAGATTAATTAGTAAACTATTACCACATGCACACAGTGGCTACTTTATGAGGTACGCTTTCTCATTCATGCCGATATTTAATCAGCCAATCGGGTAGCACCAACTCAATGCATAAATCAAGCAGACATGGTAGAAGGGTTCAGTTGTTCAGACCAAACATCGGAATGGGGAAGAAACGTAATCTGAGTGACTTTGACTGTGGAATGACTGTTGGTGCCAGACAGGGTGGCTTGAATATCTCAGAAACTGCTGATCTCCTGGGGTTTTCATGAACAATGCTCTCTAAAATTTACAGAGAATCATGCAAGAAGCAAAAAAAAAGCACCCAAAATGTGTCAGTTCTGTGGGCAAAAATGCCTTGTTAATGAGAGAGTTTAGAGGAGAATGGCCAGACTGGTTCAAGCTGACAGAGGGTGTCATTCACTCAAATAGCTGCATGTTACAAAAGAGGTACCTACATAATAAAGTGACCATAGAATGTAGAGTCATACAGCACCAAATCAGACCATTCGGCCCAACTTGTTCATGCTGGCTGTGCTGTATAGCAAGGTAGTCCCATCTGCCCGCATTTGGCTCAGGTTGTGGAGGCCATCATTGAGTATATTTAAAGTACAGGTTGATAGGTTCTATTTGAGTCAGGGTGTTGATAGATATGCATAGAAATCAGGAGTATGGGGCTGAGAGAGATAATAAATCAGCCACCATCGAAGGGCAGAATAATTTGATGGGCCAAATGGCCTAATTCAGTCCTTATGTCCTTGTCCAAAAAGCCTCTGCTATCCATGCACTGGTCTCAATGGTTTTTGAATGTTGCTAACGTGCCTGCCTCAACCACTGTTTCTAGCAGCTCATTTCAAATGTACACCACCCTCTGTGTGAAGAGTATTCAGGAACGGTGAAAAACTTGCTCCGCCTGATACTCATGCAGGTAATCTCGTTAAACCGAGGTGGCACAAGGAAAAACTGTAAGGCAATACAGAATAATGTGTTGCAGATTAAGAGGACGTGCTGTGTGGGCAGAAAATGAGGCACAAGGTCACAACGAGGTAGAGTGTGAGGTTCAGAGTCCTTTCTATCATACCACGGGAACATTGAATATTCAGCAGAATTGAGGCTGTCGTTCAGAATGGTGGTATGCTCTTTCAGGATTTGATATACTCTGACTCCTGCAGGTGGGAAGAAGACAGAATGTCCAAGGAGGGGGGTGTGGGGGGGGGGGGGGGGGGTAATTATTTATTTTTATATTCAGATACAGTGCAGAACAGGCTTTCCGGCCCAGCAAATCACCTATTTAACACTAACCTAATTACGGGGCAATTTACAATGAACGATTAACCTACTAACCATCACATCTTGGCCTGTGGGAGGAAACCAGAACACCCGGAGGAAACCAACATGGTGACGGGGAGAACGTACAAACTCCTTACAGATTGTAGAGGGTACTGATCCTGGGTCACTTCTATTGTAAAGCATTGTGCTAACCACCGTACTACAGGGCGGTGATCATGCGGGATGCTTTACTGAGACAGCGAGATGTATAGACAGAGTCCATGCAGGAGAGAGCTGGTTTCTCTGATGTGCTGAACAGTCTTGTGAATGCTCTGCCATGCTCTGTGACATGCCATGTGAATGCTCTGCCATGCTCTGTGACATGCCATGTGAATGCTCTGCCATGCTCTGTGACATGCCATGTGAATGCTCTGCCATGCTCTGTGACATGCCATGTGAATGCTCTGCCATGCTCTGTGACATGCCATGTGAATGCTCTGCCATGCTCTGTGACATGCCATGTGAATGCTCTGGGCAGTTTCAGGCCCAGCCGTGATGCATCAGGATGGATATTTTCTATGGTGCAGCAATAAAAATTGCTGATCACCTGGGATTTTCACATACAACATTCTCTGGAGTTTACAGAGAATGGTGCGAGAAACAAAAAAAAAACATCCAGTGAGCGGTGGTTCTGTGGGTGAAAACGCCTTGTTAATGAGAGAGGTCGGAGGAGAATGGCCAGACTGGTTCAAGCTGACAGAAAGGTGACAGTAACTCAAATAACCTCATGTTATGACAGTGGTGTGCAGAAGATCATCTCTGAAAGCACAACACATCGAACCTTGAAGTGGATCGGCTTCAGCAACAGAAGATGTTGAATATACACTCAGTTGCCTATTTATTTGGTGCAGGAGGTACCTAATAAAGTGCCCATGGAATGTATCTGGCTGATACCTTGGGGATATTTAAAATGCTCTCAGTAGACACATAAATATACAAAAAGAGACAGATGAATATAAAAAAGATGTGTTGGCATTGGAAAGGGTCCAGAGGAGGTTCACAAGAATGATTCCGGGAATGAAAGGGTTAATGTAGGAAGAACGTTTGATGGCTCTGTGTCTGTACTCACTGGAATTCAGAAGGATGAGGGGGGGATCTCATTGAAACCTTTTGAATGTTGAAAGGCCTAGACAGAGTAGATGTGGAAAGGATGTTTCCCATGATGGGGGAGTCTAGGACAAGAGGGCACAGCCTCAGAATAAAGGGGCGTCCATTCAAAAGAGAGATGTGGAGAAACTTCTTTAGCCAAAGGGTAAAGGGTAAATTTGTAGAATTTGTTGCCATATGCAGCTGTGGAGGCCAGGTCATTGCGTATATTTAAGGTAGAGATTGACAGGTTCTTGATTGGACATGGCATCAAAGGTTATGGAGAGAAGGCCGGGAAAAGAGGTTAAGGAGGAGGAAAAAAGGATCAGCCATGATTGAATGATGGAGCTGACTCAACAGGCCAAATGGCCTAATTCTGCTCCTATGTCTTATGGTCTTAAGGAAAACTGGAGGGTTATGGGCAGAGTTGAAGGGAGGGGTTCCTCCAAGAAGATCACAACCATGTGGTTTGGAGGCTTGTATGCCTCAGTGACCCGGAGAGCTACACTGGCTGGAGTCAGGGCTTTGTGCTCTGGCTCTTGGTAGGGTCACCCATGCCGAACACGTCAAAGGGTAGAGGCCAGACTAAGACTGGTCAACTGGATTTCCAGGTTTGGGGTTTCAGCTCACGACTAACAACCCTGATTGGTCAAACAAAACTGTTCTGGAAACAGCAATGAATAATCCTTTACATCTGAGTGTGAGGGTATTCCTGAGTCTCCACCCAGGACTGGTGTGACTGACACTAGTGAAAACCCAGAGGGAACTACTGACACGATGAAGGAAGCCCTGAACATGGACAGAGCTGAAGGACCTTCATGGCTGCCCTATAGGCCAGTGGCATAAAGGCAGTAAGTAAGGAGGGAAGAGTTAGATTGATCATGGAGTGGGCCACTTTAGGCTAGTAGAACTTTGCGGGTCGACGGGCTCACAGTGTGCTGTGTTGATTTATGCTCTATGTTCCTGGACACAGTAGTCTGGTGGCTGAACTCGAGTTCTCTCAGCACAGCCCTCCCCTTCCCTCTCCCTCTTTTACCTGCTGGAGAACCAACCATTACGCAAGCTTGAACGAACTTTTGAACACGTCTGTAGGGCAGCCTGACATAACATGGACTTGGGTTCAGTGTTAAATAACAAAAATATTCAAACTCAAGTCCTTGATCTTATAATAACAGAACTCCAAGAGGAAAAAATATTCAGTGCATTGGCCAAAAACGTGTCAATGAGTCAATCATAAATTGTGGGTGGTGAGAGGTGACATGGGGATACAACAGAGATGAGGAGGAATTTCTTTAACCAGAGGATGGAGAATCTGTGGAATTCATTGCCACAGACGGCTGTGGAAGCCAAGACATTGGGTATATTTAAAGTGGAAGGTTGATCGGTTCTTAATTAGTCAGGGCATCAAAGGTTACAGGCAGAAAACAGGAGAATGGGATTGAGAGGGATCATAAGTTAGCCCTAGTGGGGGAGTCTTGAACCACAGAGCACAGCTTCAGCTGGGAATGTTTAAGGACAATGGATTTGACATGGACTGTTTGTCCCACTCCCATCAGGGAGGAGGCTACATAGCATCCACCCCAGGACCACCAGACTCAAAAACAGTTACTTCCCCCAAGTAGTAAGGCTGATCCACACCTCCAGCCACTAACTCACCCCTCCACACCACGACTTCATCATTTCCTGTCAGTCACCCTATGTACAGACACTCCTGTGCCTAGTGTCACTTGATGCATGTACAATCAATCTGTGTATATACTGTCAGCTAGCTCATGTATTTATATTTATTCTGTTTTTTCTATTATTGTTTTCTTAATCTTATTGTGCTTTTTTTTGTGTTTAATCGGATCCGGAGTTATAATTATTTCCCTCTCTTTTATATTTGTGCACAGGAAATGACATTAGACAATCTTGAATCTTGAACATGGCAAAGTCAAACAGGGTCATTACCCTGACAACCGTCTGTCGCTGTAGTAACCAGACACATGCCAAGGTTTACACGGCATGTTGGGTGTTGTAGTCCGTCTACAGCCCACCTGTGCCCTGTAACACGAGTCAGGGCTTCGTGTTTGCCAGAATTGCATTTTCAATGCCAATTTTTTTTACTCCTAGGCTTTTTCTCAATACCAAAGTCCAAAAAATTTGAAGTAAATTTATAATCAAAGCACATATACGTCCCCTGAGATTCATTTTCTTGTGGGCATTTACAGTAGAACAAAGGAATACGAGAGAAAGACTGCACACAAAGATTGATGATACTGAGGTATCGGGAAACGGTAAATGGGTTATGACTTTATTCTCTAGAGTGCAGGAGAATGAGGGGAGATCTTAGCTCTGCATGAATTCTGTGTTCATTGGTTAGGATATTAAATATCAAAGTTGGGACATTGTGCTGCAGTCGTGAAAAACATTTGTAAAACACAAAAGTCAAAATGGAAGTAAACTTATTATTGGATTACATGCATGTCACCATGCACCACCTTGAGAATCACTGTCTTGCAGGCATTCAAAAGGGAAAAAAGAAATACAATAGAATGAATGAAAAACCACACACAAGTACAGACTAGTGTGAAAAAGACAACAAACTGTGCAAAAGAGAAAAAGAGAAAAATAAATGAATTAATAATAAATAAATAAATAAATAATATCAAGAACATGAGATGAAGAGTCCACACTGCCTTCTCCCCATTATTTCCATTTAAAATAACAAGCAGGTTGGCTCGGTGCACACAATAACAATTCCATGCAATGACCAATCTCCATCTCTTTTGTTTTGTGTCCATACCAGCAGAAAGAGGAGATCAATTATCCAGTTTACACTAACCCACACACAGAGCTGAGAAATCACTCCTTACTGCTTGCTTTCCTGTTACCATAGCAAAGCCACAATGCTCGCATTGCAAGCCTGTGGCCTACTTACAGTCCACCCATTCTCCCACAGTGCCATCTAATATTCCTGGTTTTCCTTGAAGTGAAATTTACGAATATTTTCCCCCAATAATGCCCCATGCGCACTTCACAATTCACTCAGCATCAAAGCTCTACAGATCCTGCTAAAGTGTGTGTGATGGAATGGTGGAGAGGGAGTTTCAATCTGTGTCTGACCCCGGCATTATGTGTTGGGACAGTGTGGAGGGAGTTTCACTCTGTGTCTGACCCCGGGAGTGTGTGATGGGACAGTGTGGAGGGAGCTTCACTCTGTGTCTGACCCCGGGAGTGTGTGATGGGATGATGTGGAGGGAGTTTCACTCTGTGTCTGACCCCGGGAGTGTGTGATGGGATGGTGGAGAGGGAGTTTCACTCTGTGTCTGACCCCGGCATTATGTGTTGGGACAGTGTGGAGGGAGTTTCACTCTGTGTCTGACCCCAGGAGTGTGTGATGGGATGGTGGAGAGGGAGCTTCACTCTGTGTCTACCCCGGGAGTGTGTGATGGGATGGTGTGGAGGCAACTTAACTCTGTGTCTGACCCCGGGAGTGTGTGATGGAATGGTGTGGAGGGAGCTTCACTCTGTGTCTGACCCCGGGAGTGTGTGATGGGACTGTGTGGAGGGAGTTTCACTCTGTGTCTGAACCCGGGAGTGTGTGATGGGACAGTGTGGAGGGAGCTGCACTCTGTGTCTGACCCCGGGAGTGTGTGATGGGATGGTGGAGAGGGAGCTTCACTCTGTGTCTACCCCGGGAGTGTGTGATGGGATGGTGTGGAGGGAACTTCACTCTGTGTCTGACCCAGGGAGTGTGTGGTGGGACGGTGTGAGGGAGTTTCACTCTGTGTCTGACCCCGGGAGTGTGTGATGGGATGGTGTGGAGGGAATTTCACTCTGTGTCTGACCCCGGGAGTGTGTGATGGGATGGTGGAGAGAAGTTTCACTCTGTGTCTGACCCTGGGAGTGTGTGATGGGATGGTGGAGAGGGAGTTTTACTTTGTGTCTGACCCCAGAAGTGTGTGATGGGATGGTGGAGAGGGAGCTTCACTCTGTGTCTGACCCTAGGAATTTGTATGATGGGACGGTGTGGATGAAGATTCCCTGATTCCCTGTGTGTCTGACCCTAGGAATGTGTATGATGGGACGGTGTGGATGAAGATTCCCTCTGTGTCTGACCCTAGGAGTGTGTGGCTGGTTGGTGCAAGGGGAAGCTCTCATTGTGACTGACCCTAGAAGTGAGTGATGGGACAGCGTAGAGGGAGTTTCGCTCTTTCTGGCCCCTGGAGTTTGTGCAGTGTATTGGGAGCCTCTGTCTGTGTCTAATCCAGTAATTTGTGACGGGATAGTGTAGAAGGAGGTTTTTTCTGCGCCTGACTCCAGGGGTTTGTGATGGGACAGTGTAGTGGGAACATCTCCCTGTGTCTGATCCTAGGAGTGTGTGATGGGACAGCTTGTTCCTTTCAACCGTCCTCACCAATTTTAATCAATGCACCATCGAAAGCATCCTATCCTGATACATGATGGCTTTGTACAGCAACTGCTCTGCCCATGACCACAAGAAACTGCAGAGAGTTGTGGACACAGCTCAGCACATCACAGAAACCAGCTTCCCCTCCAAGGACTCGGTCTACATTTCTTCCTGCCTCAGTAAATCACCCAACAATCAAAGACCCCACCTTCCCCAATATTCTCTCTTCTTCCTCTCCCATCAGACTGAAGATACGAAAGCCTGAAAGCACCTACCACCAGGCTGCTCCGCTGTTATCAGCCTCTTGAATGGACCTGTTGCACAATAAGGTAGACTCTTGGCCTCACAGTATTCGATAGGTTTCATTGAGATGTCCCCATTCTTCACCGATCCTTGAATGATCCTAACATCTCTTAAATGTTGCAATCAAACCTGCATCTACCACCTCTGCCCGCAGCTCGTTCCACACTCACCCCACCCTCTCTGATGTCACCTTTAGTAATAAAATATTGCAAGACGCAGACAGGGTTCCATAAGGTTATTATAGCCAGGGAGTGTGGGTAATCGGGATAAGCTCCCACTAACTGTTAAAAACTCTCAATGATGTGCTGCCTCTGAACCAAGTCCTGGCCTGCATGTGTGACTTAGCAATAAGCCCAGTGGAATCATTCCTACTGAAGGGCAGGAGAAGGGCAAAAGGTGGGTTACTGGTGCCTTAAAACCAGTTGCTTCAGCAGATGGGCTTGTCAGCCGTAGTTATCTGCTCATCCTGGAGAAGGAAAGCTCTGATCTCAAACCTCCACTGCCTTGTGGCTGTACCCACTCATGGGGAGGGCTTTGGGAGTGTACCCTGAGGGAAAAATCCAGCGCTGGAGTCCCTGGGGCAGTCCTTTGTCAAGTTCAATGCTGACTGGTAATTCCCACCATGCCACTGGTAGCAAACTGTATCGGTCTCTGCCGTTCCTTTGGGTTCATCAGATTCATGGAGGGTGTGAGCTTGCTACATGGGCAACCACTTGCTCTCCATGTCGTGCTGCCCAAGCTGGCCCAGCTAGGACACAACATCCGTGGTCGACCTTGACTGACAGAAGCCTCACTCAGACAGACTGGACGGGAAAAGTATGTTTTCTGTAGTGGGAGAGTCTGGGACCCGAGAACACAGCCTGAGAATAGAAGGATGTTTCTTTAAAACAGAGATGAGGAAAATTTCTTCAGCTGTTGGATGGGAATCTATTTATTGAGATACAGCAAGGAACAGGCCTTTACAGCCCTGCGAGTCATGCCGCCAAGTTATCCCGATTTAATCCCAGCCTAATCACTGGACAATTTACAATGAGTAATTAACCTACCAATTGGCATGCCTTTGGACTGTGGGAGGAAACCCGAGCACCCTGAAGAAACCCACGTGATCCCTTGTACAAACTCCTTACAGACAGTGGTAGGAATCGAACCCGCATCATTGGTACTCTAAAGCGTTGTGCTAACCACTATGCTACCATTGGTGGAATTCACTGCCACAGATGTCTTGGCAGCCAGTGATTCAGTAATATTTAAATTGGAGGTTAATAGATTCTTGTTTAGTCAGGGCACCAAAGATTACAGAGGGAAGGCAAGAGAATGGGGTGAAAGGTGGTAATAAATCTGCCATGATGGAATCGTGGTGCAGACTTGATGGGCTGAATGGCCTAATTCTGCTCCTACGTCATATGCTCTTATGATCCTGATGTGAACTGCCTTTGAGGAGTTTTATTTAAAGTTGCAGAGCATTACAGCAAAGAAACAGGCTCTTTGGCTCATCCAGTCTACGTTGAAATATTATTCTGCCTGGTCCATCCACCCGCAGCTGGAAGTTTGCATTATCACCCTGTGGCTGGGCGAGTTTCCCCCAGGTCCTCTGATTCCCTCTGCCATTCCAAAGGCTTGCGGGCCAGTGGGTAACTGGCCACTTAAGCTGTCCCTTCTGCATGGGTGAGGGGTGGAATTAATTTTTATTTAGAGACACATTGCTTTAAATTTTTATTTTATATAGAGATACAGGCTCTCTGGGCCAGTGTGACCACCTGCCCGATTACACCCATGTGACCAAAGCCGTACACCTTTGGACTATGGGAGGAACCGGAGCCCCCAGAGCCCAGGGAGAATGTCCAAGCTCCTTCCAGGCAGCAGCGGGGACTGAACTGGGCCTGTGGCACTATCTACAATATTACCGAGCCGCCCAGTCGGTGGGGCGATGACAGGAATGTGCAAGGGTGGGGAATAACATGGGATCAGTGGACATGGGGAGCTGACGGTCAGTACGATCTCAATGGGGCACAGGGTCTGTGTCTGACCAAACCACACTGTCCCTGTGAGGACATGTTAGAGTTACCCAGCAGACAGCCAATCTCTGAGACACCAGACCGCGGACACAAAGAGTTTCTGCAGATTCTGGAAATCCACAGCAACACATACAAAATACTGGATTTCCAACTCTTTTTATGCAGAGGACCCCTACCATTAAACGAGGGGTTTGTGAACCCCAGGGAACCCCAGCACAAATTGTCGCAGGGACTTGTCAGATCAGGCAGCACCTAGGGAGGGGAATACACCGTTGAGGTTTCGGGCTGAGACCCTCCACTAGGAAGGGAGGCGCACAAAGCCAGAATAAGAAAGTGTGGGAGGGGTAACAGGACAAGTTAAAAGGTGATAGGTGAAGCCAAGTGGGTGAAGGAGGAGGGATAATGAGATGGGAGGCGATAGGCGGGAAAGGTTGAAGAGGGAATCTGACAAGAGAGGAGAGTGGACCATGGGAGAAAGGGTAGGAGGAGGGGCATCAGGAGAAGGTGATAGACAGGTGAGCCTGAGGGGGAACTTCACTGAGAGAGATGGGTGTAAGTTTGGAACAAGCTGCCAGTGGAAGTGGTGGATGTGGGTTTGATTGCAACATAAGAGAAGTTAGGATTATGTATGAATGGGAAGGGCAGAGAGAGCTATAGTTAGGAGCAGATTGATGGGACCAGGCAGAATTACACTTCAACACGGAGTAAATGGGCCAAAGGGCTCTGGTGTTCTATAACTCTGATTTCTCCCAGCAGTTTGTTTCTTGCTCCCTTTGCCGAATGCTGGACGGCCTTGTGTGAATTAAATGGGAGGGAACTCTGCCCTCCCCAAGCAGGCAGGCTGTGAGGCCTCTTGGCAGCTGGTCAGAGTCTTAGAGTTGTTGCAGATGCTACCAGATGTGTCAGCGCAGGATTTTGAAAACCCCCTACGCAGGCAGACTGCATTCCATCGCCATGGCAGCCTGACATTTCAACAATCTGACCCACGGCTGCTCGGACGCAGCCTGTGGGTTATGTGCCAAGGTAAGCACGTCACAGTATGGAGCAATCACTCAGGGAAGGAGGAATGTGGCTCTCTCCATCTATCCGTCACAGTGCCTCAGTGCAGGGAATTCGCGCAACCCTCTTGCTAGGACGTCTGACACCCCCTCCACTCATACTTCTGCCCTGCGGAAGGGCAGCCTTCTTAAGACCATAAGGTACAGGAGCAGAAAGAGACCATTCAGCCCATCAAATAGGCTCCATGATTCACTCATGGATAATATTTTCAACTCCATTCTCCCCATAACCTGCAACCCCTTTACCAATGAGAAACCTATCAAAAGCTGCCACAAGACCATACAACATAGGAGCAGAATGAGGTCATTCAGACCATCAAGTCTGCTCCACCATTCCAAGAACTTATCAGCCTCTGCCTTAAACCCACACAGTGACCTGACCTCCGCAGATTCTCCACCCTCTGGCTACAGAAGTTCCTCCTCACCTCTCATCTAAATGGACATCCTTCAATTCTAAGGCTGTGCCTTGTAGTCCTAGGCTCCCTGACATAGGAAACATACTCTCCATGTCTACTCTATCTAGGGCTTTCAATATTCAATAAGTTTTAATGAGATCTCCCTCATTCTTCTAAATTCCAGCAAGTACAGGCCCAGAGCCATCAAACGCTCCAACCTGATGATTCCTGGAATCATACTTGTGAACCGTCTCTAAACCCTCTCCAAAGTTAGCACATTTTTAATTATATAAGGGGCCCAAAACTATTCACAATATTCCAAGTGAATTCTCACCAGTGCCTCAGGATGCTGCCTGGTTTAGAGAGCATGTCTAATGAGGAAAGGTTGGGCGAACTGTGGCTTTTCTCTTTGCAGTGAAAGAGGATGAGAGGTCACCTGATAGAGATTTACAAGATGATAAGAGGCATTGATAAAATGGATACCCTCACCTTTTTCCCAGAGCAGAAATTGTTCTCTTTTCGGCAGAATTAAAAAAGATGAAGAATGTCGGACTGGGTTGCTGTATTTAAATCTGTGTAGCATTCGGAATAAGCTGGTTGAACTCACGGCACAGTTGATACACCATACACTTTCTTAACCACAGAGTCAACCTGCGCAGCTGCTTTGAGCGTCCTTTGAACTCAGACCCCAAGATTCCTCTGATCCTCCACACTGCCAAGAGTCTTACAATTAATGCTATATTCTGCTATTATATTTGACCTACCAAAATGAACCACCTCACACTTGTCTGGGTTGAACTCCATCTGCCACTTCTCAGCCCAGTGATGCATCCTATCGATGTCCCACTGTAACCTCTGACAGACCCTCCACACTATCCACAACACCATCAACCTTTGTGTCATCAGCAAATTATGTCGGAGCTCCTCATTTAAAGGGATGTCCCTTACTCTGAGGCTTTGCTGTCAGATCCCAGACTCTACCATCCATGGCTACGTCCTCTGCACAGCCACTCTACACAGGCCTTTCAGTGTCTGGCCGCTTTCCATGAGATCATCCTCATCTTTCTCAACTCCATCGAGCATAAGCCCTTCATTCCTGGGATCGTTCTTGGAAACCTCCTCTTCCTTGTGATATATCCTACAAATCCCCAAAGGACTCCGTGCCTCACTCACACTGGCAACATGCAATAATTTCAAAGTGAAAGGGGCACCAGTTCAGTGCAGGGGAGATTAAACAGAGGCATTGAAATCCAAGGCCCACCCCTCACGCAGCCTGCCTTCTCACGCCCTTCCACACTCCTATCTTCCCCCCTTCAGCCTTCAGCCAATGTAGACAATATTTCTGACACAGTGCAAGTTCATGGCCATCCACAGTTGAGCTGATGAGGATCGTATGCAGTAGCCGGGGTAACCAGATACAATGCAGGGTCATTTCTGACACAACCACTGACGTCAATGTGAACGTAGAATATAAATCGTACAGCACAGGGATAGACCTTTCGGCCCACAATGTTGTGCCAAGCCAATTAAGTCAGTCATCAAATGGCCAACTGAACTAATCCTTTCTGCCTACACAGTGGCCATATCCCTCGATTTCCCCAAGTCTCATACAACCATGTTCAGGAACATTTCAACCATCAGGCTCTTGAACTAGAGGGGTAACTTCACTCACCCTGTCACTGAAATGATGCCACAACCTATGGACTCACTTTTAAGGATCCTACAACTCTTGTTCTCAATATTTATTTGTGTGTGTGTGTGTGAGTGACCATGTATGTTTTGTATTTGCACAATTTGTTGTCTTTTGCACATTGGTTGCTTGTCCGTGTCTGTCAAGTGCAGGTTTTCATTGATTCTATTATGTTTTTCTCTATTTACTGTGAACGACTGAATCTCAGGATTGTATGTTTCTGGCGACCCATATACTTTGATCATAAGTTGACTGTGGGAAATTGGGAATAGCTGGGTGGAAACCGTGGTCAGCATTAACTGGTTGGGCCGAAGGGCCTGACTATATGCCGTACTGCTTCGTGACTCTGAGACTCACCTGCTGTGATCCATCGCCATTAACTAGGTGTGGGATCATGGGGACGTCTCCGTTCAGCAGAGGAGGGAGCTCCAAAGGGATCTGATCTGTCATCATCATCGTGACATACATTCATGGAGAATTCCGGGAAACCGCTTCCTGCGGACAAACGACACAACAGTGGACAGGTTAGACAGTCTCACAGAACATTCATGGAGAACTCCGGGAAACCGCTTCCTGCGGACAAACGACAGTGGACGGTTACCATGTGGTAAATAAAATAAAAGTACAGCTGTGCACTTGCAAATATACAACCAGTCAATCATGTAGCAGCATCTCATTGCATAAAAGCATGCTGACACGGTCATGAGGTTCAGTTGTTGTTCAGACCAAACATCAGGATGGGGAAGAAACGTGATCTGAGTGACTTTGACTGTGGAATGGTTGTTGGTGCCAGACAGGGTGGTTTGAGTATCTCAGTAACTCTGATTCCCTGGGATTTTCACACAACAGTTTCCAGAGTTTATAGAGAATGGTGCAAAAAACAAAAAACATCCAGTGAGTGGCAGTTTTGTAAGTGAAAACACTTTGTTAATGAGAGAGGTCAGAGGAGAATGGCCAGGCTGGTTCAAGCTGACAGGAATTCAAATAACCACGTGGTACAGCTGTGGTGTGCAGAAGAGCATCTCTGACCACAACACGTGAAGTGGATGGGCTGCAGCAGCAGAAGACCATGAACATGCACTCAGTGGCCACTTTTTTCGGTACAGGAGGTAGCTGATAAAGTGACCCAATGAGTATAGAAAAGTAGAGCACAGTGCAAGCCATTCGGCTCGTTACGTCTATGCCAGCTTCAAAGAGCAACCTCCTTATTCCTCTGTAGAATCTTTCTTCCTTCCTGCCCTCTCTCTCTAACACACACAAAATAGCCAACATAATCAAAGATCCCACACAACCCAGACATTTTTTCTTCTCCCCCCCACCTTACAGTGGGTAGAGGATACCGATATCAAGGCGCAAGGACGATTTCTATCTGCAGTTAGAAAACTGTTGAATAGTATGATAAGATGGACTCTTGACCTCACAGTCTATCTCGTTATGATCTATGCAAAGATGTGTTAGCCCTGGAGAAGCTCCAGAGCAAGTTCAACAACTGGATAGTTGAAGGAAAAGTAGCAAATTGGGTTTTTACTGTCAGATGTACCAAGGTCCAGTGAAAAATCTTTGTTTTTCATACCATCTTTACAGATCATTTCATCACAGCAGGACACTGAGGCACTACAGGGGAAATCAATAACAGAATGCAGAATAGAGTCACATTTAGCTTAAAACTATTACAGCAACAGGGGTTTGATTCCCGCTGCTGTCTGTAAGGAATTTGTACATTTTCCCCATGACTGGGAACTTCCTCCAGTTTATCTCCATATCCCAAAGACATAGGTCACCTGGGTGGAATTGGGCAGCAGGGGGTTGCTGGGCCAGAAGAGCTGGTCACCATGCTGTATCTCTGCATAGATAAATAGCAAATGCAGATGAAATGTTATGCTACAGATGTAGTAGACAGTAAGGTGCAGGATAAGGAGGTGCCATGGGAGTGTAGCGGTTAGCGTAATGCTACTACACCTCCGGGTGTTCCAGAGTTTGGAGTTCAATCCCGGTGCCATCTGTAAGGAGTCTCTGTACGTCCTCCCTGTTCCCCCAGACACTCCAGTTTCCTCCCATAGTCCGAGTAACTACCAGGTAGGTTAAATGGTTATCGTAAGTTGTTCCGTAATTAGGTTAGGATGTAATCGGGTTGTTGGGGGTGGCATGGCTCGAAGGCCAAAATCCGTGCTGTATAGCAAAATAAATAACAAAGTAGATTGTGGGTCTGAAGCCCCCACAATCATGTTAGGGGATTGTTCAATAGCTTTATAAAGGTGGAAGGGAATTTGCTGTTCTTGAACCTGGTGGTATGGCACTTCAGGCTCCTGTATCTCCTCTCCAAAGTTCAATGGGGAAGTTTGCACACAGGCAGCTTGGAATATTGTCCTTCATTGCAAAGGGGTTGCACGAGAGTAGGATGGTCTTGTCACATGATTGGTGGGACCACACTTGGAGAACTGGGCACAGCTTTGGTCACCTTTTTTCAGGAAGAATGTCCTTGCACTGTGGACGGTTCAGATATACCTCACCAGGTTAATTCAAAGTCAAAGTAAAGTTAGAATCCTTCTAACTCTGTGTGTGATGGTATGGTCAAGTATGGACAGAGATGGAGGACCTTCACTGCTGGCCTAAACGCCAGTGGCATACTGAGCAGTAAATAAGTGCACATGAACAAAGACTGACATACAACCAATGTGCAAAAGAAGACAAATTGGCCAAATAAAAAAGAAATAAATAATACTGAGAACATAAGTTTTAAAGAAATCTTGACTGTGAACCTGCAGGTTGTGAAATCAGTTCAGTGTTGAGCTAAGTGAAATTAGCCACACTGGTTCAGGAGTCTGAATGCATGGTTCCTTAAAGTTGTTATAGACAGGGGTGGTAATGGGAACAAGCTCTTGCTACCTATTACATGCTCCCAATGGCACGATCCTCAAATAGCCTCTGGCAATTGAGCTTAGCTCCCGGCATTCACAAGTGCCGTAGCTGCTAAGCCTGGTGGAACCATTTCTACTGACAGGAGAAAGGGCAAAGGTAGGTTACTGACACCTTCAACCCCATCGCTTTGGGCAGATGGGGCTTGTCAGCCATGGTTGGCAGCTCATCGAGGAGAAGGAAATCTCTGATCTCAAACCTTCCCTGCCTTGCAGCTGTACTCACTCATGGGGAAGGTTTCGGGAATAAATCTCCAGGGAAAAATCCGGAGCTGAAGTCTCCAAGACAGTCCTACATTGAGCTCAATGTGTGATGCTGCTGGTGCCAAACTGTATCGGGTCTCTGCCGTTCCTTTGAGTTCATTAGATGTATGGAGAGGGGGAGCCTGTTGCGTGGGTAATAACTTGTTCTCCACATCGTAGTGCCCAGGCTTGTGTATCTGCAGAGCTAGGCTGCAACATCCAAGGTCGACCCCAACGGAGGTCTCAGGAGCCTGATGGTTGAAGGGTAGTAACTGTTCCTGAACCTGCTGGTGTGAGACCTGAGGCTCCTGGACCTTCTGCTCAATGAGCGTAGCGAGAAGAGAGATGGCCTGGATGGTGGGTGTCCTTGAAGATGGAGGCTGCTTTCTGGTGGCAGTGCTCCTTGTAAATGTGCTCAGTGGTGAGGAGGGCTTTCCCTGTGATGGACTCCATGGGTGAAGCATTCATATTTGAAGGCGGGCTATGGTTATACCCACTGGAAGAATGAGAGGTAATCTTACTGAAAAAATCTGATGGATTAATCAGGTAGGAGGTACAAAGTCCTGAAGTCTCACACCAGCAGCTTCAGGGACAGCTACGTCACTACAAAATCATGTTCTTGACCAACCTGCACACCCTCACCCTACCTCAAAAACAGAACACTACAAACCACCTCTTGCCTTTTTCTCCCACTCAACTCTGCATTTTTCTATCATCCATGTCCTATGTAAGTCTCTTAAATGTCCCTGATGCATCTGCCCCTGTCACCCCACATTCCACACCTCCATCACTGTTTTGTAGAAAACCTATCTCTAATCATGAACATTTAACAGTACTGACCAATACGGGCCCTTCGGCGGACAATATTGTGCCAGCTTATCTCTAAGTGTCTCTGTTTCTCATTGATATCTGGTTTTGCAAGGTCTTTTTTGTCTCCTCACTGCCCACTATAATTGATGCTCTGAGTGTTGACTGTACCTGTGTTTTTGTTGCAGCTGCAAGCTTTTACATTGTTCCTGTACCTGCGCACAAGACAACATCGAACATAGAACAGTACAGCAGTGTACGGGCCCTCCTGATATTGTGCCGACCTTTTAACCTACTCTAAGATCAATCTAACCCTTCTCTCCCATATAACCCCCCCATCTTTCTTTCACCGACATACCTATCTTAATTCCTAATGGGGGTATCCAGGACTAGTGGTGTACTTTCCTCCATTTGAGTTGGAGTCGAGGAATTTCGTGGAGGGAATATTAGTCATGAATCTTTGTAACTTTCTTCCCAAGTCACAGAATGGATTGAAATTGTCCATCAGTTTACAAGGCAGATGAGGAAGAATTTCTTTTGTACTGATTTTGTGGAATTCATTGCACAGATGGCTGCGGAGGCCAAGTCATTGGGTTTATTTAAACCAGAGGTTGAGAGCTTCTTGATTAATCAGGGTGTCAAAGGTTACGGGGAGAAGGCAGGAGAATGAGGTTGAGAGGGATAGTAAATCAGCCACGATGGAAAGGGGGAGCAGACTCAATGGGCCGAATGGCCTAATTCTGTTCCTACATCTTATGGTCTTACCTCACCCTGCCATATTCCATCTCTGGGACTGTACCTACAGCTGACTAGGGCCAAGGTACTCAAACACGACAGCCAACACCCTCCATTCCAAACCCCTCCACTCTCCAGCTGCTCATTGTCTAAGATTTGTGCCACTTGTCTTAATAGCTCTTTTGTGTGGGCTTCATTGTGTGATCATCCAAGGTACTGCAAAGTTGCAACAGAAATGTGAGTCGCTTGAATAAAATATTTTACGTATGTTACTTATTTAGAGATCCAACGCGGAACAGACCCTTCCAGCACCAAGAGCTGTGTCGCGCGTACCTATTTAACACTAGCCTAATCAGAGAACACTTTACAATGACCAGTTAACTTACTAATCAATATGTCTTTGAACTGTGAGAAGAAACCCACACAGACTTCCTTACGGAGGATTGACACCCTGAGCTGTATTAGTGTCTCCTGTGGCTGCCTCCTTTCTGAGTTGGGGTTGTGGGCCTCTGGATTTCAATCAGCCTACCCCACTGCACAGGGCTGTCCACCTCCCCTATGCATCCTGGACAAGTTGGCCAAGTCTAGCCCCTTGCGGAGATGTTCTGAAATATTGCCAAGTCTGTGATTACGGCCTGCGGTTGCTATGGTGACTACTGGAAACCCAGGCGATGCACACAGCTGTTGCTGTGGTTACAGGTGGTGGACCCTTAAGGTTTGTAGTGTTAACTTAACAGAATCCTTTGCTTCCCTCCCCTCTCCCCAACCCCAGGTCTCGGGAGGAAGGTCGATCATTCTTCCTCGGCAAGCAATCTGTCACTATGCTGCAGATGGCCGCTTTCGGCCTTGACTTTTGCCGTGGCCCATTATCCTGCCTGCCGTGACTTCAGACCACGGTGCCACGGTGTTTACAAGGGGTAGAGACAGTCACAGGCCAATCAGCCCCTTTGTGACTGTCCTTGGCTGTACAACTAACTTTACACCACTTGTATAGACACAAACTCTCTTTACAGCCTAACAGCAGGGACTGGAATTGGAATTTGTAGAATTTGTTGTCACACATACAGTACAAAGCTCGTCTTACATACTGTTCATACAGATCAAACCATTCCTCAGAGCACTGAGGTAGAAACAATAACAATGCAGAATCAAGTGACAGTTACAGAGAAGTAAGGTGAAGTTCTTAACAAGGTAAGTTGTGAAGTCCTGAGTTAACTATTTTGTACTAAGGAACCATTTAATAGTCTGATATCAGCAGGATAGAAGCTGTAGCTATCCTTGGCTCCATAATGTTGGATGTGGGTTTCTTCTCACAGTTCAAAGACATATTGATTAGTAAGTTAATTGGTCATTGTAAAGTGTTCTCTGATTAGGCTAGTGTTAAATAGGTACGCGCGACACAGCTCTTGGTGCTGGAAGGGTCTGTTCCGCGTTGGATCTCTAAATAAGTAACATACATAAAATATTTTATTCAAGCGACTCACATTTCTGTGGCAACTTTGCAGTACCTTGGATGATCACACAATGAGCAGCTGGAGAGTGGAGGGGTTTGGGATAAGCTCCCACCACCCACTAAATGCTCCCAATGACATGCATCTCAAGTAACCTCTGACCAGCTCCTGGCCTTCACGTGTGGCTTAGCTATTAAACCTGGCAGAACCATTTCTACGGACAGCAGAATGGGCAAAGGTGGGTTACTGGCACCTTAAAACCGGTCACTTCGGGCAGACGGGCTCATCAGACATGGTTGGCAGCTCACCTAGGAGAAGGAAAGCTCTGATCTCAAACCTTCACTACCTGCATGCACTACACCACTCATGGGGAAGGCTTTGGCAGTAAACCCTGAGGAAAACTCTGGAGCTGGCATCCTTGTGGCAGACCGACGTTGAGTTCAACCCAGACTGGCAACTCCTGCAAAGCCGCTGATGGCAAACCGTATCGGTCTCTGCTGTTCCTATGGATTTGTCAGCTGTGTGGAGAGGAGCCTGCTTCACGGGAACAGCTCCCTCTCCTATCGCATTGCGCTGCCTTACATATCATGAAGACAGCGAGGACACAACATCCAAAGGCATACAGATGAATAATTGGTCACATGGTGCAACTGGGCATCGCGGTCTAGTCGGGTTGGGGAGACTTGTTACCGTACCTCATTTCTAAATAAAACAATTTGTAGGCCAAAGAGATATAGTGCAAAGCTTATCTCGTACACTGTTCATACAGATCAGATGGTTATACAGTGCATTGAGATAGAACAAGGTAAAACAATAACTTACAGAGAGAGAGCAGTGCAAACAGATAGTGAGGTGCAAGGTCAGAACGAGGTAGATTGTGACATCAAGATGAAGGGCCTTGGCCTGAAACGTTGACTGTTCACTCATTTCTCCAGATCTTGCCCGACCTGCTGAGCTCCTCCAGCATTTTGTGTGTTCTACTCCTGTGAGGTCAAGTGTCCAACCTGCGGTTGTAGTGAGCCGTACAATAGTGATCTACATTCTGTGTAACGGTGGGCTCCATGTCTCTCGTCTCCCTCTCTGTTTCTTTCAGGTCTCTGCCTGCTGGTGGCCCACTGCTTTGTCTTTACTAACCCTACAAAAGCCTCCGGAGATATGGACCCCCCACAACTCCCCCCCTCCCCCTCACACTTCAAGCTTCTCTGACCCCCTGCTCGTCTCTGAGGTCTCACATCCCAAGGGGCTCATTCGAATGAAGCTCTTCAGCACCCATACCTCATGCAAGAGATCGGCATGGAAAGGGTGTCAGTTGCAAGTTCCTGGGCATCAAAACCTCTGAGGATCTGTCTTGGGCCCAACATACTGATGGAATGACCGAAAAGGCACGTCAACGACTATGTTTCACTAGGAGTTTGAGGAGAACTGGAATGTCACCCAAGCCATGCAAATTTCTACAGACGTACCATAAGGAACATTCTGACTGCTGCATCACCATCTGGTAATGAGGAACCACTGCGGACAATCGGAAAAAGCTGTAGAAAGTTGTAAACTCAGCCAGCCCCATCATAGGCACTAGCCTCCCCAGCACTGAGGACATCTTCAGAAGGAGATGCCCCAAGATCATTTAATTGTCATGAATGCATCTAAATGAAACAGCGTTACTCTGGGGCCAGGACAGAAAACACAGTACCAACAGACTCACAGCACAAGATACATATAGCGCAGGTTGTAGTTTGCCTCCCAGATGCCAGGGTCCACATCCACAATATCCTGAAATAGGAGGGTGAGCAGCCAGGAGTTGTGGCACATATTGGTACCAACAGCATAGGTAGAAAAAGGGAGGAGGTCCTGAAAACAGACTACAGGGAGTTAGGAAGGAAGCTGAGAAGCAGGACCTCAAGTGTAGTAATCTCGGGATTGCTGCCTGTGTCACGCAACAATGAGGATAGGAATAGAATGAGGTGACAGATAAATGCGTGGCTGAAGAATTAGAGCAGGGGGCAGGGTAGGTGTGACCTGTACAAAAGGGATGGGTTGCACTTGAATCCAAGAGGGACCAATATGCTTGCAGACAGCTTTGGTAGAGCTCATGGACGTGGCTTACTCTAAAATGGCAGGGGGATGGGAACCGGCATGATAGAGCTGAGGACGAGCCAACAGGTTTACAAGTAGATAATGTAATATGTAATATGAATGTAAGGAAACCGCATCCTATTACTGCAATTTTTGGTTTACCAATGGTGGATAATAGTCGTTTATCCTCTTCATCTCGACGAATGATTGCATTTGTTACATTAATGGCTAGAAGATCTATCTTATTGAATTGGAAAGAAATTAGTCCTCCAACTATATTTCAGTGGTTTTCTCAAACTATCTCTTGTTTGAGCTTAGAAAAAATTAAAAGTGTTGTTTTTGATCCTTCCGTTAAATTTTAAGAAACTTGGAGACCATTTATTCAACATTTTCATATGAGTTAAATTGTCTTTTCCTAAACCTCACTTTTATTATCCTTAATTATTTGGATGGAGGTTCAGAGTTATTGGCACTACTGTATGCATCTAACATTATGCAATGGCCCATGTTGGTTAGTGTTTTTTTTCCTTCTCTTTTTCTGGGTTTTTTTTCTTTTTGTTTCTTTTGTTCATAAATACTATGAGTTTGGAAGACTATATATATTGATATTATATATTTGAATGTCTACTTAAACTATCAACTATGTACTCTCAAACACTTGTATTCATGTTTCATTTACGTTTGCTTAAAAATTAATAAAAAGATTTAAAAAGAAAGAAAGAAAAGAATGTAAGGAAGGACAAGTCAATGATTGGGTACAACTGCAGACAGAGCAAAGAGTTAAGTTGTACCACAGAGACAAAATTCTAAAGGGCGAAAATTGCAGGACTGACAGTGCTGTATTTAAATACACGTAGCATTTAGAATAAGGCGGATAAGTTCATGGTGCAATTACAGATTGGTCAGTATGACATTGTGGGCTTCACTGAGTTGTAGCTGAAAGAAGGTCATAGTTCGGAGCTTAATATCAAAGAATATATTTTGTATCGAAAGAACAGGCAGGAAGGCATAAGGTGGTGGTGTGGCTCTGTTGGTAAGAGATGGAATTACATCTTTAGAAAGAGGTGACATAGGTTCAGAGAATGTTGAATCTTTGTGGCTGGAGTTAAGAAACTGCAAGGGTGAAAAATATGGGAATCACATAAAATGTGGGACTGAGATTGCAAAGGGAGCTGGAAAGGGCATGGAATAAGGGTAATATACAATTGTAATGGGGGCTTCAATATGCAAGGGGATTGGGAAAACCAGGCTGGTGTAGGTTCGCAAGAAAGGAAATTCATTGAATGCCTACAAGATGGCTTTTGAGAGTAGTTTGTGCTTGACCCTTCTCAGGGAAAGGCTGTCTTAGATTGGGTGTTGTGTAATAATCCAGATTTTAATAGGGAGCTTAAGGTAAAGGAACCCATAGGAGGCAGTGATCACAATATGAATGAATTCATACTGCAGTTTGAGATGGAGAAATATGTCAGCTATATCAGTACCAAGATGGAATAAAGGGAACTACAGCGACATGAGAGAGAAGCTTGCCAAGTTGGATTGGAGGGGGATACTGGCTGGGATAATGGCAGAGCACAGTTGGCTGAAATTTCTGGAAATAGCTCACAACATGCATGATAAATATGTCCCATAGAAAAAGTAGTTCTCAAATAGCAGAGGGAGACAACTGTGGCTGACAAGGGAAGTTAAGGACTGCATAAAAGCCAAGGAAAGGGCATATAAGGTAGTAAAAGTGAGTGGGAAGTTGGATGATTGGGAAGCTTTTAAAATCCAACAAAAGCAACTAAAAAAGCCATAAGAAGGAAAAAGATGAAACATGAGGACAAACTAGCCAATAATATAAAGCCAGATACGAAACGTTTTTTCAGTTACATGAAGACCTGGTGCATGCAAGTGGTTAAGGCTTTGGGCTAGCGACCTGAAGGTCGTTAGTTCGAGCATCAGCCGAGGCTGCTTGTGTGTGTCCTTGAGCAAGGCACTTAACCACACACCGCTCCTGCATGTTTATAGCCCAGTGGTGGCGGTTAGTGCAGTATGGACAAGACAAGACTAAAAGGGAGGTGAGAGTTGATATTGAGCCACTGGACATGATGCTGGTGAGGTAGTAGTGGGGGGGGGCAAAGAAATGGCAGATGAACTTAATAAGTACTTTGCTTCAGTGTTCACTGTGGAAGACACTCGCAGTGTGCCAGAGGTCTGTGAATGTCAGAGAGCAGGAGTGAGTGTCATTGCTATTCCAAAGGAAAAGGTGCTAGGCAAACTCAAAGGTCTTAGGGTGGATAAGCCACCTGGGCCAGATGGACTACATCCCAGAGTCCTGAGAGAGGTTGCTGAAGAGATAACAGATGTATTGGTCATGATCTTTCAAGAATCACTTGATTCTGGCATGGTCCCAGAAGACTGGAAGATTACAAATGTGACTCCACTCTTTGAGAAGGGAGGAAGGCAAAAGAAAGGAAATTACAGACCAGATAGCCTAATCTCAGTGACTGGGAAAGTGTTGGAGTCCATTGTTAAGGATGAGGTTTCAGGGTACTTGGAGACTAATGATAAAATAAGTCAAAGTTAGCATGATTTCTGTGAAGAGAAATCTTGCCTGACAAATCTGTTAGAGTTCTTTGAGGAAGTAACAAGCAGGGTGGACAAAGCAGAGGCAGTGGATGTCATTTACTTGGATTTTCAGAAGGCATTTGATAAGGTGCAGATGAGGCTGCTTAACAAGATGAAATCCCAAAGCATACAAGAAAGATACTGGCATGGATAGAGGAATGGCTGAAAGGCAGGAGGCCGCAAGAGGGAATAAAGGAGGGCTGCCAATGACTAGTGGTGTTCCTGAGGAATTAGTATTGGAACCACTACTTTCCACATTATTTGTCAATGATTTAGATAATGGAATTGATGGCTTTGTGACAAACTTTGCAGATGATACAAAGGTAGGTGGAGGGGTAGGTAGTGCTGAGGAAGCAACGTGATTGCAGCAGGACTTAGACAAATTGGAAGAATGGGCAAAACGTGGCAGATGGAATACAGCGTTGGGAAATGTATGATAATGCATTTTGCTAAAAGTAACAGTAGTGCAGACTATTATCTAAATGGGGGGAAATCAAACATCAGAGGCACAAGGGGACTTAGGAGTCCTTGTGCAAGACTCACAGAAGGTTAATTTACAGGTTGAGTTTGTGGTAAAGAAGGCAAATGCAATGTTGGCATTTATTTCAAGGGGAATAGAATATAAAAGCAAGGAGATAAGACACTAGTCAGGGTGCATTTGAAGTATTGTCAACAGTTTTGGATCCCATATCTCAGAAATGATATGTTGCCTTTGGAGAGAGTCCAGAGGAGGTTCATGAGAATGATTCCAGGAATGAAGGAGTTAACATATGAGGAGCATTTGGCAGCTTTGAACTTGTACTCACTTGAATTTAGAAGAATGCGGGGGGGGGGGGGGGGAGGAGACTCATTGAAACCTACCTAATATTGAAAGGTGGACATGGAGAGGATGTTTCCTATGTTGAGGGTGTCCAGGACTAGAGGCTGCAGCCTCAAGATTGAGGTGCAACTTTTTAAATCAGAGTTTAGGAGGAATTTTTATAGCCAGAGTAGTGAACCTGTGGAGTCCAAGACATAGACTCTTAAGTGAAAATTGATAATTTCCTGAATGGCCAGGGCATCAAAGGTTATGGCGAGAAGACAGGTATACGGGGTTGAATGGGATCTGCGATCAGCCATGATGGAATGGCGGAGCACACTCGATGGCAGAATGGTCTAATTCAGCTCCTGTGTCCTATAGTCTTATATAAAATAGCAAGCATGTATATCAGTAAAAAAAGTCACACAATAAAAATAAGTAGTCCAAGTCCCTGACTGCATGAATGTTGCAGCAGTCTACAATCGAACACAATGCATCTTGTCTTCAGACGAGTGAACACTAGGGGCAGCACCAACTCCAGCTGGGACGCTGCACCACACCTCCTCTGGTCGAGTGCACCGATTTCAACGTCTCTCTCCTGCAGCTGTAAACAGGCAACAGCATGACTTGAGGCCTAGTGCTCATAACAACCAAGGCCACACAGCTCTACCACTGTCCACCAATACATCAGTGATGGATTTATAGCATTCCACATTAACAATGTCCAACAGGGTCTCACAATCGCTCACTGCACACCACTGCGATTGAGCGTGCTGCCATCTTATGTCCCTAGACCATCTGTGAAAAGGCAACATCCATCATTAAGGACCCCCATCACCCAGGACATGCCCTCTTCTCATTGCCACCATCAGGAATGAGGTAGCAGAGCCTGAAGACACACACTCAACAATTCAGATTTCTCAAATAACAGGGAACCCATGAACACGACCTAACACACGTTTTCTGTTTTTGCTCTCTTTTCGCACTTCTTACTTAATTGAGTATTTTATATATTTTTCTTATTGTAATTGGTAGCTTTCATTATTATGTATTGCAGTGTACTGGTGCTATAAAACAACAAATTTCATGAGATATGAAGTGATACTAAACTGAATGCTGATTCTGGTTCTGACTCCAAGGCCTTGGCGTGGTAGATGATGTCCTCGTCTGGCCTGGTTTGATGTTTAATCGTCAGTCAAAACTCAAACACAAGAGGGTGCAACTACAGATAACAGTCAGACATTCAAGGCTAAATAGAAAACAATTCTTACTCTACAGTCAATGAAAGGTGCAACCGCAACTGCACTGCAATAAACACCGCAGCCAATCTATACACAGCAAGGCCCCGCCCGCGGGAAGCTGACTGAGAGTAAAAGACAGAAGCAGGTTGGTACAGTAGCGCAGCAGTTAGCGCAATGCTTTACAACCCCAGCAATCCAGTTCAATTGCCCGCAGCTCTCTGCAAGGAGTCAGTACATTCTGCGTGTGGCCATGTGACTTGCCTTCGAGTGCTCCAGTTTCCTCCCACGTTCCAAAGCTATATTGATTCAGCTTAGGAAGTTGTGGACATGCTATGTTGGTACCAGTACACCAGCGGGCTGCCCCCAGCAGATTCTTGGACTGTGTTAGTTGTTAACAAACAATGCATTTCATGGTACTTTCAATGTTGAGATTTCCATGTGATTAATAATGCCAAATTATTGGACACTGTGAGGTTGATTGCTCTTCTAAGAGTGGACACAAGGTTGTGCAGAGGACAAAGCAGGCCTCCGTTTAGCTTCTCATCTCAAACAACAGCATCTTTATTTCATTAGGAGTTTGAGATCCGCTATGACCAAAGACTTGCAGATTGTCTGAATCAGAATCAAGTTTATCATCACTGACTTAAGTGTGAAATTTATGTATTTACAGCAGCAGTGCGGTTCAAACATTAAATTACAGTAAGAATGTATGAAATATTAAAAAAGTGCATAAAGAGAGCAAAATAGTGAAGTGGTGTTCATGGAACACCATGAACTTATTCTATCAATCCAGTTCAGGTATGGGGGAGACAGTTACAGCAGTGGTGTGCTCCGTATGCAGTATATGGGAAGTCAGGGTCAAAACAGTTGTCCCTGATGACCACACCTGCAAAAGGTGCATCCAGCTGCAGCTCCTATCAGACCGAGTTAGGGAGTTGGAGCGGGAGCTGGATTAACTACGGATCATTCGGGAGGCAGAGGCAGCGATAGATAGGAGTTATCAGGAGGTAGTCACACCAAAAAACCAAGAAGTAGGCAGATGGGTGACGGTCCAGAGAGGCAGGGGGAGCAGGCAGAGAGAGCAGAGCACCCCTGCGGCCATTCACATTAACAATAAGTATACCGTACTGGATACTGTTGATGGGGATAACCTACCAGGAATGAGTTGTAGTGGTCCTGCCTCTGGCACAGAGGTTGAACCCTCAACTAGAAAGGGGAGGAGGGAAGAGAAGAGAGCGATAGTTTTAGGGGATTCTATAGTTAGGGGGGCAGATAGGAGATTTTGTGGGGCAGATCGGGAGTCTCGGATGGTATGTTGCCTCCCTGGTGCCAGGGTCCGGGACATCTCAGATCGGGTGCAGGCTATTCTTGAGAACGAGGGCATGAACCCAGATGTAGTGGTCCATATAGGGACCAACGATGTAGGTAAGGTGAGTGAGGGGGTCCTGCTTAGAGAGTTCAGGGAGTTAGGAGTGAAGCTGAAAGGCAGGACCTCCAGGGTGACAATCTCGGGATTGCTACCTGTGCCACGTGCGAGTGAGGCGAAGAATAGAATGATTATGCACACTAATACGAGGCTGAGAGCATGGTGCAGGAAGGAAGGGTTCAGGTTTTTGGATAATTGGTCTTTGTTCCAGGGACATTGGGATCTGTTTCAAAGGGACGGTCTACATCTGAACAAGAGGGGTACTAACATTCTTGCAGGTGTGTTTGCCAGTGCTGCTCGGGGGGGTTTAAACTAGATGTGCAGGGGGCAGGGATCCAGATCCAGAGGATTGGTCAGAAGGAGCATGGGGTTAAATGTGTAGAAGGTTTGGGTGATCTTGAGAAGGTCATCAAAATTCAGGGTGCAATTAGCCCGATGGAAGTTCAAGGAGCTGGGTTAGGTACAGTAGACAGTGTTTTAAGCAAACAGAGGAGGAATGGGCTAAGAATTCTATACTTGAATGCGCGTAGTGTCAGAAATAAGACAGATGAGCTTGAAGCTCAGATGAAAATGGGGAACTACGATATTGTTGGGATAACAGAGACATGGCTGCAAGGGGTTCAGGCCTGGGAATTGAGTGTACCAGGGTATACGTGCTATCGTAGAGACAGAAATATGGGAAGAGGGGGTGGGGTGGCCCTGTTGGTGAGGAATGAGATTCAGTCCTCAGCAAGAGGTGACTTGGGAACAGGGGAAGTAGAGTCTGTGTGGATTGAGCTGAGGAACAGTAAGGGTAAAAAGACCCTAATGGGTGTTGTGTACAGGCCCCCAAACAGTAGCGTGGATATTGGGTACAAGTTGATTAGGGAGTTAACATTGGCATGTGCTAAAGGTAATGCAGTCGTTATGGGAGATTTCAACATGCAGGTGAACTGGGAGAATCAGGTAGGTGCTGGACCCCAGGATAGGGAGTTTGTGGAGTGTCTAAGGGATGTATTTTTGGAACAGCTTGTGCTTGAGCCAACCAGGAACGAGGCTATTTTGGACTTGGTGATGTGTAATGAACAGGAATTGATAAGTGATCTTGAAGTAAAGGAGCCATTAGGAAGTAGTGATCATAACATGATAAGTTTTTATCTACAATTTGAGAGGGATAAGGGCAGATCAGAGGTGTCAGTGTTGCAATTAAATAAAGGAGACTACGGAGCCATGAGGGACATGCTGGCCAAAGTTAAATGGGCGGATGCCCTGGCAGGAAAGACAGTGGATCAGCAGTGGCAGATATTCTTGGGGATAATACAAAAGATGCAAAAGCAGTTCATTCCAATCAGAAGGAAGGATTCAAAGAGGAGGAAGGGGCCACAGTGGTTGACAAAGGAAGTCAGAGATTGTATAGCATTAAAGAAAAAGAAGTATGACAGGGCTAAGATGAGTGGGAATACAGATGATTGGGAAAGTTTTAAGGAACAGCAGATCTTAACCAAAAAAGCAATACGGAGAGAAAAAATCAGGTATGACCTCAGTCTAGCCAGGAATATAAAAGGAGATAGCAAAAGCTTTTTTAGCTATGTGAAGAGAAAGAAGATAGTTAAGAACAATGTTGGCCCCTTGAAGAATGAATTGGGAGAAATTGTTATGGGAAACAGGGAAATGGCAACAGAATTTAATGCGTACTTTAGATCTGTCTTCACCAGGGGGGACACAAGCAATCTCCCAGATGTATGGATGGGCCAGGGTCATAAGATATCAGTGGAATTGAGACAGATTGACATTAGGAAAGAAACTGTGATGAGTAGACTGGTAGGACTGAAGGCTAATAAATCCCCGGGTCCAGATGGTCTGCATCCGAGGGTTCTAAAAGAGGTGGCTCAGGAAATTGTGGATGCATTGGTAATCATTTTCCAATGTTCCTTAGATTCAGCATCAGTTCCTGAAGATTGGAGAGTGGCTAATGTTATCCCACTTTTCAAGAAGGGAGGGAAGGAGAAAACGGAGAACTATCGCCCTGTTAGCCTAACGTCAGTCGTGGGGAAGATGCTTGAGTCCATTATTAAGGACGAAATAGTGGCACATCTTGATGGCAGAAATAGGATTAGGCTGAGCCAGCATTGATTTACCAAGGGCAAATCATGCTTGACTAATCTGTTGGGAGTTTTTTGAGGGTGTAACAAGGATGTTAGACAAGGGTAAGCCAGTGGATGTTGTGTACCTAGATTTTCAGAAGGCATTCAAAAAGGTGCCACATAGAAGATTGGTGAGTAAAATCAGAGCTCATGGCATTGGGGGCAGGGTTTCAACATGGATAGAAAACTGGTTGGCAGATAGAAAGCAAAGGGTAGCAGTGAATGGGTGTTTCTCGGACTGGCTGGAGGTGACTAGTGGGGTACCACAGGGCTCTGTATTGGGACCACAGCTCTTTACGATTTATGTCAACGATTTAGATGAGGGCATTGAAAACAATATCAGCAAGTTTGCTGACGATACTAAACTGGGTGGCAGTGTGACATGCGAAGAGGATGTAGATTTAGGTAAGGGAGAAATGCAAAGAGACCTAGGAGTCCTAGTTCACCAGTCAATGAAGGTGAATGAGCAAGTGCAACAGGCAGTGAAGAGGGCAAATGGAATGTTGGCCTTTGTTACAAGGGGAATTGAGTACAAGAGCAAGGATGTTCTTTTGCATTTGTACAGGGCCCTGGTGAGACCACACCTGGAATATTGTGTACAGTTTTGGTCTCCAGGTTTAAGGAAGGACATTCTGGCAATTGAGGAAGTGCAGCGTAGATTCACTAGGTTGATTCCTGGGATGGCAGGGCTGTCTTACGCAGAGAGAATGGAGAGATTGGGCTTGTACACGCTGGAATTAAGGAGATTGAGAGGGGATCTGATTGAAACGTTTAAGATAATTAAAGGATTTGATAGGATTGAGGCAGGAAATATGTTCCAGATGTTGGGAGAGTCCAGTACCAGAGGGCATGGATTGAGAATAAGAGGTCAGTTATTTAAAACAGAGTTGAGGAAAAACTTCTTCTCCCAGAGAGTTGTGGAGGTGTGGAATGCACTGCCTCGGAAGACGGTGGAGGCCAATTCTCTGGATGCTTTCAAGAAGGAACTAGATAGATATCTGATGGATAGGGGAATCAAGGGATATGGGGACAAGGCAGGGACTGGGTATTGATAGTGAATGATCAGCCATGATCTCAGAATGGTGGTGCAGACTCGAGGGGCCGAATGGTCTACTTCTGCACCTATTGTCTATTGACTGTTCAGAAAACTGATGGCTGAGGAGAAGACTCGACTTTTAAAATATTGAGTGTGGCTTATCAGGCCCCCGTACCTCCCCCGATGGTAGGGCTGAGCAGAGGGTATGTTATGGAGAACATTCTGATCGATTGTATCACTGTCAGTACCTCCCCCGAAGGTAGGGCTGAGCAGAGGGTATGTTATGGAGAACATTCTGATCGATTGTATCACTGTCAGTACCTCCCCCGATGGTAGGGCTGAGCAGAGGGTTTGTTATGGAGAACATTCTGATCGATTGTATCACTGTCAGTACCTCCCCCGAAGGTAGGGCTGAGCAGAGGGTTTGTTATGGAGAACATTCTGATCGATTGTATAACTGTCAGTACCTCCCCCGATGGTAGGGCTGAGCAGAGGGTTTGTTATGGAGAACATTCTGATCGATTGTATCACTGTCGGTACCTCCCCCGATGGTAGGGCTGAGAAGAGGGTTTGTTATGGAGGAGAACATTCTGATCGATTGTATCACTGTCGGTACCTCCCCCGATGGTAGGGCTGAGAAGAGGGTTTGTTATGGAGGAGAAGAACATTCTGATCGATTGTATCGCAGGTATGAAGGCTCCAGTGTACAGGATCCAAAGAAGTTGCAGAGGGCTGTAGACTCAGCCAGCTCCATCATGGGCACAACACTCCCCACCATTGAGGACATCTTCCAAAGGTGATGGCTGAAGAATGCAGGGTCTATCATTAAGGTCCCTCACCACCTGGGACCAGAGGACATAGTCTCAGAATAGAAGGACGTCCATTTAGAACAGAGACGAGGAGGAATTTCTTTAGCCAGAGGGTGGTGAATCTGTGGAATTCACTGCCACAGACGGCTGCAGAGACCAAGTCATTGGGTATATTTAAAGTGGGGGTTGATTAGTAACAGTGTCAAAGGATTCGGGGAAAAGGCAGGAGAATGGGTTTTAGAGGATTAATATATCAGCCACAATGGAATGGTGGAGCAGACTCAATGAGCCAAATGGTCTAAGTCTGTTCCTATGTCTTCTGTCCTCTTCCTGATACAGGTGTCCCCGCTTCACAAATGTTCACTTTACGCCACTTCGCTTTTACAAAAGACCTACATCAGTAACCTGTTTTTGCATTACAAAGAGGATTTTTGCTTTTATGAAAATTTTTCCCATATGAATGAATGGTTCTTTGCCTTACGCCATTTTGGCTTAAGAAGGGTTTCATAGGAACACTCTACCTTAGTAAAGGGGGGAACACCTGTACTAACACTGGCAAGGGGCTACAGCAGCCTGAAGACACACACTCAGCGATTCAGGAATAGCTTCTTCCCTGTCATCATCAGATTGCTGAACACTACTGCATTATCCTTTTGTTTCTGAACTCTTTCCTTATTTTTGTAGTTTGTAGGCCTTTATTTCTTTGTGCTGTACGACTCACAAATTGCACGTCATAGGTCAGTGGTAATAAAGCTGATTCAGATTCTGCAACATACCATGGTGAATACTGATCCTCTCCCAAATCCCACAACGGCAAGTTAACACATCAACAGGACAGAAGCCAAAGAGGGCCAACCATGACCTTTTGCTGCCGTTTTAACAAATGTTAATTGAGATCTCTCTCAGAACATTGGAAGCTGTAAGTCATATCCTGCAGGAGCGGAGGTGGTGAAAGGCTAATTACAGTGAGCGAAATGTCACAGCCTGCTTTGACAGCCATGACGTTGCCGTCTCCTGAATGCACAGCCAGTTCAAGCCCCAAGTGTTCACAAGGAGCCCGCAGAGGTGTAACATTCACAGTGGGGAAGGGATTGCTCGCACCCTAACCAGGGGAAGCTCCTCCAACAAGAGGCCCTCTCTTTAATGCAGCCCGTAAGGGTGACCAACGAGTGACCCTGGCCCCAGAGTAACTCACTCACTGCATTCTCTGACACCAGGCCCTGCATGTGCGTGACTCCACTCAGAAACCAGCACAGTTAACCCTTAGCTTCCCAGCACGCTGTTGTCGCCAATAGTGATTGATATCCCAGAACATGGAGGGCAGAGCACAGAAACAGACCCCTCGGCCCACAATGTTGTGCTGAACAAATTAAATTGGTAATCAAAGGGCCAATCCTAAGCTAATCCTTTCTACCTACATAATGGCCATATCCTTCCATTTACCTCATTTTCATGTACCTATTTCAAAGTCTCTGTGACCTTCAGCTAACAAACGAGAAGAAATCCCTTATCAGGGAGCAGCTTTGCCAGTCACAGGGACTGGGAGTGTTCACAGTAACAGCACAAAGGAGAGACTCCCACTGCTAGCAGTAGGCACAGACGGGAGCACTGCACCTCCCCACCCTCCTGTCCAACCATTCACCCATGTGGACAGAATACAAGGAAAGAAACAGGCCACCAGGCCCCTCAAGCCTGACCTCTCTCATCTGGTCTACACTTGCCTCAACCTCTCTTTGTGCTAGTTCCTCACAGCTCTCAATTCCTCGGTCCTTCATACATTTATCTATCTCCCACCTGAAATCAGCCTAGTGATCTGGTCTCCACTCCTTCAGGTTGTTATAGCCAGTAGTGGTGATGGGGACAAGCTCCCACTACCTATTAAAGAAGAGGGCCGAGCTTAGTTATGATGGCACTAAAAGGTGACTCCTTTGCTTGCATCTTTGGAAACAGCTCTACTTCCATCATTAACATCTCTACTTTTCCCTTTCAAGGTTCTTTTGAAGACCCCGACCTGGAGTTATACGCTGACTGGAGTTCTTTGCGGGAATGGGACCCGCTCTCAGGGCTTCACGACTGGCCGTTATTCGGCATGCCAAGGACGTGGCCTAAGAGCTAAGCTCACCCTCAGAGGCCCAGGACCTAGTGGCTCTGGAGACGGGCAGATTGAAGGTCGCAGTCCCAGCAGGAAATCGGTGCGTCATGGGACTCAGGAGATCTCTGGGCACAGAGCTCAGAAAAAGTGACGCAATGCACTTTTAACATCGTAAACCAGCGAGTAGTTTGTTAAGTCTCCCCTCTCGCTGTGAAATGGAGACACCTCTTTCTCCCTTATTAGGAAGAGCGAGCCTGCGGCATATCCAGTACAAGGTGGACGAGTAGTCTTTGGGGTGCTGCAAGTCCGTGTCTTTGCTGTTGCTTTGCTGCACATTTGGTGCTGGTTTTGCTGGTGGGGGGGAGGGGGATCGTTGCTTTGCTGCCGCTTATGCACAGGAGGGAGGGGAGCTTGGAGGGACTTTGGGGTTCTAACATTTAACCGTCGTTCACACTTTGGGGGCACTCCTCTGTTTTCGTGGATGGTTGTGAAGAAAAAGCAATAAATGTACCTTTGAAACCTTAGATGCTCCAAATGCCATGCATCTCGTAGCATCTGACAACCAAGTCCAATTCCTGGCCTTCATGTGTGGCTTAGCTATAAAGCCTGGAGGAACCGTTTTTACTGGCAGGAGAAAGGGCAAAGGTGAGTTACTAGCGTCTCTAAGCCAGTCAAATCGGGCAGATAGGCCAGATAAGGAGAACAGGCTGTTGCCCCTGCAGCAGTCACCCCCTCTCCAAGTAGCTGATGAATCCAAAGGAATGTTAGAGACCATTGCAGGAGTTAATAGTCAGTGTTGAACTCAACGTTACACTGCCTTAGGAACTCCAGCTCCAGATTTTTCCTCAGAGCTTACTCCTGAAACCTTCCCCATGAGTGGGTATAACCACAAGGCAGTGGAGGAGGTTTGAGATCAGAGCTTTCCTTCTTCCAGATGAGCTGCCAACCATGGCTGACAAGCAGCGTGCCCTGTAAGGTGCAAGTGTATGTGCACACACATACGGCACATGTTTTGCACCTAGCGCAGAAAGGAATTTAAACTGTGCACAAAATGTAGTCACCCTCTACTTCATTGGCATGTGAACTATATTTCACAATCGCAAACAATCACATTTCCTTTTCTGGTTTCTGAAGCAGACGCTGTTGACAATGTGGGGCTTGTGTTGATTTGTCTGCAGATTTTAGAACTGGCTTATTGATACAGTTTCTATTGAAGAAATTATTCAGTGCACACATGTTGCTGTCACTGGACAAAAAGTTGCTCAGCATAAGATTTTTGCGCACACTGGTCATTACAAATCAGAGGGATCATTGTCGAAGATCTCCATATGCCCAGAGTGACCGGTTTTAAGGTGTCGGTAACCCACCTTTGCCCCTTCTCCAGTAAAAATGACTCTGCCAGGCTTAGTAGCTAAGACACGCGTGAAGGCCAGGAGCTGGCCTAGTTGTCAGAGGCTATTTGAGACTCATGTCCTCGGGAGCATTTAATAGGAAGTGCGAGCTTTTCTCCACTAGCTCCCCTAGCTATGACAAACTTAAGGAACCATCAGTGCCAAACAAGTAGATAAATAAATTACAATGATGTGAGTACATTGGGAGATTGAATTTATCCAGCAAGGTCTGTTCAAGCCCCTGATAACAATGGTTTGAGGTATCACAGCAGTGTGGTGATTGGCGTAACATTATTACAGCTGAGAGCGCCGGAGTTCTGAGTTCAGCTTGAGAGTCCTCTGTAAGAAAATTTGTACACACTTCCCGTGTGCATGTGACTTTTCTCCAGGTGCTCCGGTTTCCTCCCACGGTCCACAAGACATATGTGCAATTGGTCATTGTAAATTGTCCCTTGCTTAGGTTAGGGGGTTAAATAGGTGGCTTGCTGGGCAGCGATAGGACCTATTCTGCACTGTATCTCGGTAAATAAAATGGGATAGTATCTGTCCTTGAACCTGGTGCTGCGTACGTTCATGCTAAAAATGGGATTTATTTATCACACGTACACGGAAACGTAGTGAAATGAATAATTTGTGTCAACAACTAATGTAGTCCGAGGATGTGATGAAGGCAGCGTGCAAGTGCCAAATGGCTGGATGGGATCTCAGCAACTCGCAATGCACTCTACCATTATCCTTAGACCATAAGACATAGGGGCAGAATTAGCCCCTCAGCCCATCAAATCTGCTCTGCATTCCCATCATTCATGATTTATTATCCCTCTCAACTCCATTCTCCTGCCTTCTCCCCATAACCTTTGACACTCTGACTAATCACGAACTTATCAACCTCTGCTTTGAATATACCCAATGACTTGACCTCCACAGCCATCTGTAGCAACGAATTCCACAAATTGACCACACTGCAGCTAAAGAAAATCCTCATCTCTGTGCCCTCTGACCCTAAATGACCCACATTATAGCTATGATAGCTTCTCAACAACCAGTAGTTTTGTTACATTACAACACTGTATGCTAATGAGCCCATTGCTGACTCTGCCACAGACAATCCTGTCACATTCACACCACTTTCTCTCATTTCCCTCTAGCTTTGTAAATTATTTTCTCACATGTTCTTAACTTCCCTATTATTCCTTTCCCAGCTAACCACAGTAAAGCAGCAAACCAAACCTCCAAATGCATATAAAATACTCCACAACAGCACAATAAAGGAATCGATGATCGACATCGGGAGACCACACTCCAGTCCTCATTGAAGGGTCAGTAGTGGAAACAGTGAGCAACTTTGAGTTCTGGAATGTTAAAGTTTGGAGAATCTGTCCAGGGCACAAAATAGAACACAGACAGTACAGGCCCTTCGGCCCACAACGTTGTGACAACCTTTTAACCTACTCAAAGATCAATCCAACCCTTCCATCCAACGTTGCCCTCCATTTTTCTTGGACCTACCCAGGAGCTTCTTCAATGTCTCTAATGTACCTGCCTCCACCACAACCAGTGGCACGGCATCCTATGTTTAAACTCCCTGTGTTTAAAAAAACTTCAAGAGGTGGTGCCTCAAAAAAGGCAGCATCCATCATTAAGGAACTTCAGTATCTAAGATATGTCATGTCCTTATCAGTACTGTCAGAGAGGAGGCACAGAAGTCTGACTATGGTTATGACATTTCCTTCTGAAGAGATGATCATATTACAGGAAATCAAACTCCATGCTGACCTCACTGTGTAATGGTGTCTTGTACCTTAGGTTTGGGAAATGGTCCTTTGCTCTATCTGTTATAAAGTTAAAAGGATCAATTTGTCACTAAATAACCTAACTTGTATAGATGCTCTGTTGAAAGTATCCTGACTGGTTGTGTCATGGTCTGGAATAACAACTTGAATGTGCAGGAACTCAGTCCAATACATCAGGGCATCCCTCCCCACCATCGGTAGTAACAATAGGAGGTGTTGATCATCGAAGATCTCCAGGCCATGCTATCTTTCCACAGGGATTGCACCCTATGTGACTCCCTTGTCCACTCATGGTACCCCACTGTTCTCCATCCTGGTACTTATCCTTGCTAGCGGAACAAGTGTTACCCCTGCCTCTACACCTCCTCCCTCACTACCATTCAGGGCCCCTGATAGTCCTTCCAGGTGAGGCGACACTTCACCTGCAAATCTACAGGGGTCATCTACTGATCTGGTGCTCCTGCTGTGGCCTCCTCTACAGTGCCTACAAAAAGTATTCACCACCCCACCCCGCTTGGAAGTTTTCATGTTTTGGCTTTTTTGACACTGATCAACAGAAAAGACTTTCATGTCAAATTTAAAACAAATTTCTACAAATTGGTCTAAATGTATTAAAATTATTAAACCTAAAATAATTGATTGCATAATTACTCACCCCTTTCAAGTCAGTATTTAGTAGATGCACCTTTTGGCAGCAATTACAGCCTTGAGTCTGTGTGGATAGGTCTCTATCAGTCTTGCACATCTGGACCCTGCAATTTCTCCCTATTCTTCTTTATAGAACTGCTCAAGCTTTGTCAGATTGCATGGGGATTGTGAGTGAACAGCCACAAACTCTCTAATGGATTGCAGTCTACATTCGAACTTGGCTACTCCAGGACATTAACTTTGTTGTTTTTAAGCCATTCCTGTGTAGCTTTGGCTTTATGCTTGGGGTCATTATCTTGCTGGAAAGCAAATCTTCTCTCCCAAGTCACAGTTTTCTTGCAGACTACATCAGGTTTTCCTCCAGGATTTCCCTGTGTTTTGCTGCATTCATTTTACCCTCTACCTTCACAAGCCTTTCAGGGCCGGCTGCAGTGAAGCATCCCCACAGCATGATGCAGCCACCAGCGTGCTTCATGGCAGGGATGATGTGTTTCTGATGATGTGCGGTGTTCATAGCATACACCAAGCATAGCATTTAGTCTGATGGCCAAAAGGCTCAATTTTAGTTTCATCAGACCATAGAACCGTCTTTCAGCTGATTTCAGAGACTCCCACATACCTTCTGGCAAACTCTAGCCGAGATTTCATGTGAGTCTTTTTTCCCAACGGTAGCTTTCTCTTTGCCACTCTCCCATAAAGCTGCGACTGGTGAAGCACCCGGGCAACAGTTGCTGTATGCATGGTCTCTCCCATCTCAGCCACTGAAGATTGTAACTCCTCCAGAGTTGTCATAGGTCTCTTGGTGGCCTCCCTCACTAGTCCCCTTCTCATAGTTTTACTCAGTTTTTGAGGATGGCCAACTCCAGGCAGATTTACAGCTGTGCCATATTCTTTCCATTTCTTGATGATTGACTTAACTGTACTCCAAGGGATAGTCAGTGACTTGGAAATTTTCTTGTATCCATCTCCCGACTTGTGCTTTTCAATAACTCTTTGCAGAGTTGCTTGGAGTGTTCTTTTGTCTTCATGGTGTAGTTTTTACCAGGATACTAACTCACCAGCAGTTGGACCTTCTAGATACAGGTGTATTTTCACTACAATCAATTGAAACACCTTGACTGCGCACAGGTTTACACGTAGTTCAGATGCCTTAACTAATTATATGACTTCTAAATTCAATTGTCTGCACCAGTGATAATCTGGTGTCATATCAAAGGGGGTGAATACGTATGCCATCAATTATTTTGTACTGTATATTTGAAATTAATTTAGATCATTTTGTAGAGATCTGTGTTCACTTTGATGTGAAAGATTCTTTTTCTGTTGATCAGTGTCTAAGTAGCCAAATGAAATCCACCATGATTCAATGTTGTGAAACAATAAAACATGAAAACTTCCAAAGAAACTGTACATCAGTGAGACCCAATGTAGTTCATCAAGCACCTTCACTCTGCCCACCACAAATGGCGGGATTTCGGCAGCCACTCATTTCAATTCTGCTTCCCATTCCCATTCCAAGCTGTCAGTCCATGGCCCCCTCTACTGCTGCAATGAAGCCATACTCAGGTTGGAGGAGCAACACCTTACGTTCTGTCTCGATAGCCTTCAACCAGATGGCATGAACATCAATTTTATCAGCTTCTGGTAAGTGGCCTCTTCTTCACCCTTCCCCATTCCTGTTTCCCTCTCACACCTTCTCTTCTTACCTGCCTATTGCCTCCTTTGGGTGCTCTTTCCCCTTTCCTTTCTTCCATAATCTTCTGGTCTCTCCTATCAGATTCCCCCTTCTCCAGCCCTTTATTGCTTTCACCACCCAACTTCCCAGCATTTTATTTCACCCCTTCCACTTTCCCTCTCCCCTACCACCCTGTATCTCTTCCTCCCCTCCTCCCACATTCTCAGTCTGACTCCTTTCCACGTCCTTTCCAGTCCCGATGAAGGGTCTCAGCCCAAAAGGTTGACTGTTTACTCTTTTCCATTGGTGCTTTCTGGTCTAATGAGTTCTGCAGTATTTTGTGTGTGTTGCTCTGAATTTCCAGCAGCTGCACATTTTCTCTTGTTTGTTCTCACAGATATCAACTGGCCTGAGGTCTCACGCCACCAGGTTCAAGAACAGCAACTTTCCTTCAGCCATTCAGCTCATCAACACAGTTTGCAAAACACATTTTGCAGCCTAACAATGAGAGATCGTCTTAGCCACTTTTCTTGTGATTGCCATGGAATGCTGCAAGCCCAATTCATCCGTTTATTGGCGAATGGTGGAGGAAATGCTTGGCCTCGGTCAAGCAAAGGACTAGGCCCCAGAACATGGTGTCGTGTGTTTGCAGCCACCCAGGGGAGGTGTCAGTCCTGTGCAGGGTCCATGCTGGAGTCGCTGTTGCCCTCCAGTGCCTGTATTATGTTCAACTGTAGACTGCTGCAATATTCATGGATTCAAGGACTTGGACAGATTTTTTTTTAAGTGTGAATGTAAGTTTGCTGCTGCATGTGCTATGTGTGCCTTACGCTGGTGCTACATTTTGCACCTTGGTCCTGGAGTGATACTGTTTTGTTTGGCTGTATTCATGTACAGTTGAATGACAATTAAAGTTGAAATTGACACCTTACTCTAAAATGCTCCAACTGTGATCTTTCTTGTAAAAGCTGTGCATAATCTAAGTCTTTCCTGTAAATGTTGTCTACCTGACAGTGCACACCAGAGGCAGGTAAGCTTCTTGTTGCACCTCTATACATACGGACTTGTGAAACGTGACAATAAATCTGACTTTGAGCTTTGCCGAATAATTTGGCAGTCCACTTTATTAGGTACACACGTACACCTGCTTGTTAATGCAAATATCTAATCAGCCAGTCATGTGCCAGCAACTCAATGCATAACAGCAAGCAGACATGGTCAAGAGGTTCAGTTGTTGTTCAGACCAAACATCAGAATGGGGAAGAAACGTGATCTGAGTGACTTTGACCTTGGAATGAGTGTTGATGCCGGATGGGGTGGTTTGAGTATCTCAGAGACTGCTGGTCTCCTGGGATTTTCACACAGAACAATCTGTAGCGCTACAGAAAATTGTGTGAGAAACAAGAACCATCCAGTGAGCGGTAATTAACGGGAGAGGTCAGAGGGGAACAGCCAGGCTGGGGTGACAGTAACTCAAATAACCACACATCACAACACTGGTGTGCAGAAAAGATCTCTGAACACATAACAGGTCGAACTTTGGAGTGGATGGACTGCAGCAGCAGAAGATCACAAATGTGTACTTAATGGCCACTTTATTGGGTACAAGAGTAAGCTAATAAAGAGGCCACTGTGTGTATTTCAGGGCAACCGATAGGTTACAATCGGCACCAGGACACACAAGGACCCAGCTCTAACTCAACTTGCTCTGCACCATTCAGGATCAGCTTTAATATCACTGGCATATGTCATAAAATCTGTTGTTTTGCAACAGTAGTACATTGCAATACATAATAATAAAAAACAAAGTTATAATAAGAAATATATATTAAAAATGAATTATGAAGTAGTGCAGAAAAAGCACAAATCCTGTGGAAACTCTTTGAAGGTGTCCAGGATGCTGGGGAGGCCAGTGCCTATGGTGGAGCTGGCCGAGTTTACAACTTTCTGCAGTTTTTTCACATCCTGTACAGTGGCCCCTCCATAGCAGGCGGTGATGGAACCAGCCAGAATGCTCTCCATGGAACATCTTTAGAATTTTTTGAGAATTTTTGGTGATATAACAAGTCTCCACAAACTCCGGATGAAATATAACCACTGTCATGCTCTCCTTGTAATTGCATCAATATGTTGGACCCAGGGATAGATGTTCAAAGATGTTGAAACCCAGGAACTTGAAACTGCTCACCCTTTCCACCGATGATCCCTTAATTAGGACTGGAGTGCCTTCCCTTGACTTCCTGAAGACAAAGCCACCCACTCAATATGCTTCTTACACATTGCAGGAAAGCAGCACCCATCATCAAAGAACCCCACCATCCAGGCCGTGCTGCTGCCATTGGGGAGGAGGTACAGGAGCCTCAGGTCCCACACCACCAGGTTCAGGAACAGTTATCACCCCTCAACCATCAGGTCCCACAACACCAGGTTCAGGAACAGTTATTACCCCTCAACCATCAGGTCCCACACCACCAGGTTCAGGAACAGTTATTACCTCTCAACCATCAGGTCCCACACCACCAGGTTCAGGAACAGTTATTACCCCTCAACCATCAGGTCCCACACCACCAGTTTCAGGAACAGTTATTACCTCTCAACCATCAGGTCCCACACCACCAGGTTCAGGAACAGTTATCACCCCTCAACCATCAGGTCCCACACCACCAGGTTCAGGAACAGTTATTACCCCTCAACCATCAGGTCCCACACCACCAGGTTCAGGAACAGTTATTACCTCTCAACCATCAGGTCCCACACCACCAGGTTCAGGAACAGTTATTACCCCTCAATCATCAGGTCCCACACCACCAGGGTCAGGAACAGTTATTACCTCTCAACCATCAGGTCCCACACCACCAGGTTCAGGAACAGTTATTACCCCTCAACCATCAGGTCCCACACCACCAGGTTCAGGAACAGTTATTACTCCTCAACCTGATCCAGAGGGGAAAACTTCATTCATTCCAACACTGAACTGTTCCCACAACCTATGGAGTCACTTTCAAACAAACTTTATCTCATGTTCTCTATATTTATTGCTTAATTATTTACTATGACTACTTTGGTTTTGTTTTCTCTCTTCGTGTGCTTGCACAGTTAAGTTCTTTTGCACATTGGCTGTTTATCATGTGTGTGGTTTTCATTGACTCTATTGCGCTTTTTGTATTCACTGTGAAAACGGATCTCAGGCTTGTATTGAGATACGTATGTAGATACTTTGATAGTGAATTAATTCTGAACACTTGAACTTTGAGTTCTCCAATCAGGCCGAAACAGAAGCATGCAAACTGCAAACCACCAAGCTCACTAACAGCTATGACCCCGCTGTTATAGAACTAGGAAACAGTCCCCTGGTACAAGACGGACTCTTGACCTCACAATCTATCTCGTTATGGCCTTGCAGCTTATTATGGCGCTACTCTGCATTCTGCTACTGTTTTAACTTGTATGACCTCAATGCACTGATGTGATGACGTGAGCTGCATGGATGGAATGCAAAACAAAGTTTTGCACTTTACCTCGGTATGTGTGACAATAATAAACCAATTTATCAGCTCCATAACTTGAATACCAGGAGATAATGGCTTCTACCTTAACATAACACTATTGACCATGGGGGTTATGCCAACCTTTTGTTTCCCTGACTTAGAACGCCTAATGATTAAATGTAGACCTTTCTGTTTGCCTCAGGAGTTCTCACCGTGATTCTGACCATAGTTTTAGATACCACCAGCGGCTGACTATAAGCAAGCTCGTGACACTGCATGATGTCATCCGCAGACAAAAAGCAGCCCATCCCAATGCATTTCAAATTATAGTCAGTGACTTCAACCAGGCCTGGTTGAAAACATCCTGCCCAATTATCACCAGCATGTAACCTGTTGCACCATCGGTCCCAACACAATAGACCACTGTGCTACACTACAATAAGGGATGCCTATCGTTCCTTCCCAAGACTGCATTTTGGAAAATCAGATCGTTTGGCTGTATTCCTGCTACGTGCATACAGATAGAACCTAAAGAGCAAGGCTCCAGTAAGACAGATAACCAAGAGGTGGTCGCAGGAGGCTGAGGAATGGTTACAGGATTGCCCTGAGTCAGTGGACTGGTCCATGAGGTCCTCAGAACTCATTTGAGAACCTGAATGACTACACAAGGGTCATTACAGGCTTCATTAAAACAGCTGTGGGTGAGTGTGTCCCCGCGATATCATTCAGGGTTTTCCCCAATCAGAAGCCCTGCATGAACAATGAAATCCGGAACGTGCTGAGAGCCACATCAGAGGTATTCAAGTCCGGAGATCAAGAATGCTACTGGAATCAACGAGGAATGTTCAGCAGCTGTGGCAGGGTTTGAATGCCATAACCTCGAACAAAGGTAAATCAAGTGACATAGAGGACAGCAGAACTTCATTTCCAGATGGGCTTAATGCCTTCTATGCTCGCTTTGACTATCAAAACAGGGAGCAACCATCACACATCCCCACGTCTCCTGATGATCCCCTGGTCTCAGTATCTGAAGGTGACATGTCAGCTGCCTTCAAAAGGTGAATCCAAGGAAACCATCCTGGCCTGAGTAACTGGCTGAGTACTGAAGACCTGTGCCAACCGACTGGCTGGTGTGTTCACAGATAACATATCGTCTTGATTTGGCAGAGTGTGCTACCCACCTGCTTCAAGCAGGTTTCAATCATTCCGCTACCTGAGAAGAGCATAGTGACCTGTCTAAATGACTATCGCCCAGTGACACTTACATCCACAGTGATGAAGTGTCTTGAGAAGCTGTTATAGAAACATATCAGCTCCTGACTGAGTGGTGACTTGGATCAGTTCCAAATTACCTACTGGAGCAACAGGACCACAGCAGATCCCATCTCATTAGCTCTTCACACAACCCTGGAACATCAGGACAACAAGGATACATACATCAGGAAGCTCTTTATCGATTACAGCTCAGCATTTAACACGATCATGCCTCCGAAACTAACAAGTAAACTCCAAACCTGGGCCTCAATATCCTCTTGTGGATTTCCTCGCTTGCAGTCCCCAGTTTGTTCAGATCGGCAAAAACATCTGCTCCACAATCTCCATCAACACAGGTGCACCACAGGACAGTGTACTCAGCCCCCTGCTCTACTCGCTTTACACCAATGACTGTGTGGCTAAGTACAGCTGTAACACCACGTGCCAGTTTGCTGATGACACCACAGTTGTGGACTGTATCAAAGGTGGTGATGAATCAGCATACAGGAGGGAGACTGAGAATTTAGCTGAGTGGTGTCATAACAACAACCTCTTACCCAATGTCAGCAAGACCAAGAAATTATTGTAGACTTCAGGAGAGGGAAGCCAGAGGTCTATTGAGCCGGTCCTCATTCGAGGATCAGAGGAGGAGATTCCTGAGTGTCACTATCTCAGAGGATGTTACCTGAATCATTCATATAAATATAATTGCAAAGGAAGCACGACAACATCTCTCTCAACTTCCTCAGGAGTCTGTAGAGATTTGGCATGTCATCAAATACCTTGACAAACTTCTATAGATGTGTAGTGGAGAATATATTGACTGGCTGCATCATAGCATGGTATGGGAACTCTAATACTTTTAAATGGAAAATCCTACACAAGACAGTGAATTCGGCCCATTACATAACAGGTGAAGCCCTCCCAACCATTGAGCACATCTACATGAAAGCAGCATTCATCAAAGATCCTCACCTCCCAGGCGACACTCTTTTCTTGCTGCTGCCATCAGACAGAAGGTACAAGTGTCTCAGGACTTGAAACACCAGCTTCGAGAACAGATACTGCCCCTCAACCATCAGGCTCTTGGAGAAAAAAGGATAACCACATTCATCTACTTCTGGTGTTCCCACAACCAATGGTCTCACCTTAATTCTCTTTATCTTGTTATATCATGCTCTTGTTATTTATTTATATCTGCATTTGCACAGTTTGTTGTCTTCTGTGCTCTAGCTCTTTCATTGATCCTGTTTACAATTACTATTCTATAGATTTGCTGAGTATGCTGGCAGGAAAAAGGATCTCAAGGTTGTATGTGATGACATGTATGTACTCTGATAATAAATTTTACTTTGAACTTTGAATTTATTACAGTCCCAGTGAGCCAGGCTTTCTGTAAGGAGTTTGTACGTTCTCCCTGTGACTATGAGTTTCCAAAGGTGTACAGAGTAACAAGATAGTTGGTCACATGGGAGTAATTGGGCAGAGTGGGCTCGATGGTCTGGACAGGCCTATTCTAAACAGAAAAAAATGTGGTAGGGATGACTGAAGCTAGTGTAAAAAACACAAATGCATAGTTCAGTGGGACAGAGTGAGGGTCAGGGAGAAGTCACAGATAAATGATCACGATAACGAGTTGAAGTGCCAGTAATTAGTGTTCTGCTGTCAAGATTGTCACAGCTGAAAGAACAGGAATTTGGAGGTTTTGAATTTTGTTCACGAGGGAGACTTCCATCATACATCAAGGGCTGTACCTTCTCTCTGTCTGCCACGAAAGGCAGGCTTTCCTATTTAAATACCAATCCCCATTGCCATTCTGACAAAGGCCTCCCCTGCGGTCTCAATGAAGCCACTCTCAAGTTGGAGGAGCAACACCTCATATTGTTTATTCATTGAGGTACAGTGCAGAACAGGCCCTCACGGTACTTCCAGCCTTGCAGCCCAGCAATCCCAGGCAAATCACGGGACAGTTTACAATGACCAACTAACCTACCAACCGGTATGACTTCAGACTGTGGGAAGAAACCCATGCATTCCAATGGGGAGGGCATAAAAGCTCAGGCAGTGGTGGGAATTGAACCCAGCTAGTCTGTACTGTAAAGTGTTGTGCTAACCACGACGCTACTCTGCCACTCTTCCATCTGGTAGTCACCAACCTGATGGCATGAACATCATTTACTCTAACATCCAGTAATTTCACTCCACTTCCCCCGCCCCATCTTCCTTTTCTCTCCCTTCCTCATTCTGGCTCCCTTCTCAACCCTCTCTTCTTGTTGGCCTATCACCTCCCCCTGGTGCCCCCTCCTTCCCTTTCTCCCTTTCTCCCATGGTCCACTGTTCTCTCTTATCAGATTCCCCTATCTCCAGCCCTTTACCTTTTCCACCTGTCACCCCCCCCCCCAACCCAGCTTCTCACTTCATCCACTCCCGCACCTTCCTATCCTGGCCTCCCCCCCCCCCTTCCTTTCCAAGCCCTGATGAAGGGTCCGACCCGAAATGCTTACTCTTTATTCCTCTCCATAGATGCTGCCTGACCTGCTGAGATCCTCCAGCATTTGGTGTGTGTTGCTCCGGATATCCAGCATCCTCCGAATCATGTGTTTAAGGATTATACGAGGACAGCCAATAATGATTTAAACTCTGGCTCAGTCCCAACTGAGGGGAGAATGAGACAGAGCCGTAAAGAATTCCACCGACTGTGGAACAAGATGGATGGAAAAGCAGGGTGAGCATTTCCTTCACTTTCTGCTGGGTTCAGGAAAAGAATGTTTGCTAGTCTGTTCCTGGTGAACGCAGAAAATGGCACACCATCAACTATTAAGGAGTTAAGGAAGAGGTTGTTTTTGGAAGCAAATTAATCTGTCCAGTCTCAAGACCATTTGCTGTGATTACATCTCCCATTAATGTCCACGGGTCTGTTCGTGTCTGACCAACGGGCAACTGCACTGGGACACCTCAGCGCCAGTAACTTCCTGCCTTGCTCACTCTGCACTTGGAAGCGGAAACTGGAGCCAGTTCTTGCCACAGAGTCACAGTGCAATACTGCTTGGATACAGGCCCTTTGGCCCATCCAGTCCATGCTGTGCACCGTGCTCACACCGTTAGTCCCAATTCCCTGTGTTGGGCATATATCAACTGGTTCAATTTAATATCAGAGAATGTATAGTATACAACCTGAAATTCGTATTCTTCACAGACATCCACAAAACTAAAAATCCCAAAGAGTGAATGACAGAAACATCAGAACCCCAAAGCCCCCTCAGCCCCCTCCCATGCAAAAGCAGCCAAGAGTCCATCCAAAGCTACAGTCCATGCCAACACCTCGGTATCCGAGACAGGCTCTCTGTCGCTAGTGAGGGAAGAGAAAAGAGAGATTGATCCTGCAGCAATGGGAGTGGGAGACCCACAACTATTCCTCCCTTCTAATGTACCCATCCACGACATGACTGGACATTTCTCAACCACTGCTTTGTCCATATGTTCACCATGCTCTGAGTGAGAAAGTAGCCCTTCAGGTCGCTTTTAAATCTCTTCCCTCTCGCTCTAAACCTGGGCCTAGACTCCCCTATCCTAGGGAAAAGACAGTCCAGTCACCCTCCAGTTTATCTATACCTCTAACAACTTAAAACATTTCTGTAAGGCCATCCCCTCATTCGCCTACAACTGTGGCCTCACTAATGAGCTATACAACTGCAACATAACATCCTAATCCTTGCGGCCTCTTTGGGGTTAGGAGTGAAAGGAAGAAGGCAAGAGAAAGAGGTTGCAAAAGAGCAGCAATGCTTGAATGGCAGTTGTCTTGATGGGCCAAATGGCCTAATCCCACTTCCACAACTGGACAAGAGAACTGGCTGTCCCAAGCCCCTGGAGTGGAGCAGGGCTGGTCTCCCTAGTGTGCCTCTTTCAACAATGGACTGTCTATCAGGTCTGGTCTCCCAGATGTGCCTCATTCAACAGCAGACTGTCCGTCTGCAACAGAATGCTTTGTGCCTGGGATCTTTCTATGCACACCACTTCGATTGTCAGCTGTTGGTGATGTCAGATGGTGACCAGGAGGCAAACAGGAGAGAGACAACACAAGGAAATCTGCAGATGCTGGAAATTCAAACAACAACACACACAAAATTTCTAGATTTCAAATCTCTTACTATCTTTCCTTTCGGTTAGTCCTGACGAAGGGTCTCGGCCCGAAACGTCGACAGCGTTTCTCCCTATAGATGCTGCCTGGCCTGCTGTGTTTCAGCAGCATTTTGGGTGCGTTGTTGCAGGAGAGAGACAGATCAGCTGGTTGAGTGGTGTCACAACAACCTTGCACCCAACGTCAGTAAGACCGAGGAATTGATTGTGGACTTCAGGAAGGGGAAACACACAACAGTCCTCATCGGGGGATCAGTAGTAGAAAGAGTGAGCAATTTCAAGTTCCTGGGCATCAACATCTCTCAAGATCTGTTTTGGGCCCTAACATATTGATGCAATTGTAAAGAAGGCACAACAACAGCTATATTTCACTAGAAGTTAGAGGAGACTTGTTATGTCACCTCAGACTCCAGCAAACTTCCGCAGATGTACCGCGGAGAGCATTTTGACTGGTTGTAACACTGTCTGGTCTGGAGGGACCACTCGAGAGCTCAGAAAAAGCTGCAGGAAGTTGTAAACTCAGCCAGCTCCATCATGGGCACCAGACTCCCCACCATTAAAGACATCTTCAAAAGGCGATGCCTCAAAAAGGCGGCATCCAACATTAAGGACTCCCTTCACCCAGGACATGCCCTCTTCTCATTGCTACCATCAGGGAAGAATTATAACAAAGACACATCAGCGGCTATATTTCATTAGGAGTTTGAGGAGATTTCGTATGTCACCCAAGAACAGCAACTTTCTAGAGATGGACTACAGGGACTTCTGACAACCCTGAAAGGCTCAACATTTTAAGAACAGTCTCTTCCCCTCTGCCATCAGATTTCGTGAAGACTCTCACTATCTTTCAGCTGTCTTATCGCAATTTACTTATATATTGCATGGTACAGTTTTAGTTTTTATGTCTTGAACTGTATCAGGACAGGTGAAGGGTCTCAGCCTGAAATACCAACTATTTATTCTCCTCCATAGATGCTGCCTGACCTGGCATCGAACACATGAAAGTGTGCTGTGTGTCTGTAGAATCTCCTTGTTGCTGAAATACAACAGTCAATAGGCATGTTAACAATGACACTCACCACAGAAACAATTTTTGCGGAATGGTAGCTGACCCCAGGAAAAGCAGCCTCACTGCACAGAAGGTCCCCAGAGATATCCCAAGTTCAGGTGAGGGGTAGAGGACAGGCGAGCCCTGCGGTTAACGTCTCCTCTGAGAGTCTCGGATCAAACTCTGCAGAGGTGAAGTCAGGCGACAGAGATTATCAGCTTGAAGTTGTCACTTACCTCCAGTGAGAACTCGTGGTGTGGGAGCATTTCAAGGGGGCTGCCCTTCAGCAGAAATTCCACAAATTCCAAGCACGTTGACAAAAGAGGGCTGGGAAGGGAACATTCTACCTGAGCTGAGCCGAGCTGAACCTCGCATGTTCCAACACGGGCTGAAACCGAGAAATTCCACCTCCGCACTCACTATTACAAGACAGAGCTACAGAGGAGATCACTGAGTGTTGGCAGCTCAGTAGAGAAATACCAAAGTCAATGTAATCAAAGGCCAGACCTACTAGAAAGGACCACAATGACAGACCCATCCCCACTGGAACTGTATCCCGGTGTTACACAGTGACAGACCCGTCCCCACCGGTACTGTACCCCGGTGTTATACAGTGACAGACCCGTCCCCACCGGTACCGTACCCCGGTGTTACACAGTGACAGACCCATCCCCACTGGAACTGTATCCCGGTGTTACACAGTGACAGACCCGTCCCCACCGGTACTGTACCCCGGTGTTATACAGTGACAGACCCGTCCCCACCGGTACCGTACCCCGGTGTTACACAGTGACAGACCCGTCCCCACCGGTATCGTACCCCAGTGTTACACAGTGACAGACTCGTCCCCACCGGTACTGTACCCCGGTGTTACACAGTGACGGATCCGTCCCCACCGGTACTGTACCCCAGTGTTGTACAGTGACCGACCCGTCCCCACCGGTACCGTACCCCGGTGTTACACAGTGACAGACCCGTCCCCACCGGTATCGTACCCCAGTGTTACACAGTGACAGACTCGTCCCCACCGGTACTGTACCCCGGTGTTACACAGTGACGGACCCGTCCCCACCGGTACTGTACCCCAGAGTTGTACAGTGACCGACCCGTCCCCACCGGTACTGTACCCCAGAGTTGTACAGTGACCGACCCGTCCCCACCGGTACCGTACCCCGGTGTTACACAGTGACAGACCCGTCCCCACCGGTACCGTACCCCGGTGTTACACAGTGACAGACCTGTCCCCACCGGTACCGTACCCCGGTGTTACACAGTGACGGACCCGTCCCCACCAACATCACTAAGCACTGAGACGATGGTGACTTGTCAGAGTTGTGTCAGGTACTGATGTTCGAACGCTTACCAGACGCCCCGAGTGTGCCATTGGCCTGGACATTTGGACCAAACTCATGGTGGACAGATTTGCCTGTCCTCATTTCAACCCACGACTGCCAAAAGGAGACAACTGCAGATATCTGGAAGCAATTCCTATCATCTGTACAAATCTCCATCTTCCATCCTATCCCCCGCACATGAATTGTGGATGAAAGTAACGTGTACCTTTTCCAAACCTCCTCTAATGGGAGAAGGCTGCTCCTCAGCCCCAGCTAAATATTTAGAGTGGCTATGATCTATATGTTAGTGCTTGTAGAAATATTATATTCATTCTGAGTATCTGTCTTAAATCTGAGGCTGGAAGGAGGCCAAGCCTGTCAGCCGGGGCTTGCCAAATGCTTGCCTCTGTTCAGCTCCAGGACATTGCTACGTCACCGATCCGACTCTCAGAGCACGTCACTCTGCCGCTGTCTCCGTGGGATATGTGCCGAGGGAGGCTCCGAGGGAACTCCTGCTGGCCTGGTCTGCAAACTTGGCACTAAGTCATCAATTTTGTCATTCAAATCGTTCCCGCATAACATGAGAAGTGGTCCCAATACCACTGGCAGATTTAAAGCAGAGGTTGATAGGCTCCTGATTAGTAAGGCCGTTAGAGGTTATGGGGAGAAGGCAGGAAAATGGAGCAAGAGGGATAATAAATCAGCCATGACTGACTGGCAGAGCAGACTTGATGGGCTGAATGGCCGGATTCTGCTCTTATGTCTCATGGTTTTATTGATATATCCTCCTGTACTCTCCTGCAATCATTTTAAAATTGCCATTTGGGAAAAAGTCTCTAGCCATCCACTCTATCTACGCCTCTTGTCATTTTGTATGTCCATCAAGTCACCTCTCATCCTCCTTACTCCAAAGAGCCCTACTTCACTCAACCTATCCTGGTATGGCTTGCCCTTGAATCCAGGCAGCATCCTGGTAAATCTCCTCTGCACCCTCTCTAATCCAGGCAGCATCCTGGTAAATCTCCTCTGCACCCTCTCTAATCCAGCCAGCATCCTGGTAAATCTCCTCTGCACCCTCTCTAATCCAGCCAGCATCCTGGTGAATCTCCTCTGTACCCTCTCTAATCCAGGCAGCATCCTTGTGAATCTCCTCTGCACCCTCTCTAAAGCTTCCACATCCTTCCTGTAATGCAGCGACCAGAACTGAACATGATACTCCAAGTGTGATCTAACCAGAGTTTTATTGATCTGTAACATTACCTCGCAGTTCTGCAACTCAGTCAGCTGACTAAAAAAATCAACACATCTTATGCATCTTATCAACTTCTTAACCACCCTATCAAAGGCGCCATGGACGTGTAGTAGTTAGTGCAATGTTATTACAGCTCGGGGCATTGGCATTCAGAGTTCAATCCCAGTATCCCCCGTGAAGAGGCTCTGTACGTCCTCTTCATGGGTTTCCTCCCACAGTCCAAAGATGCAATGGGTAGGTTAACTAGTCCTTGTAAACGGTCCCATTAGATTAGGGTTAAATTGGGCTTGTCAGGGGTTGCTGGGAACTGAAGGGCCAAAGGGCCTATTCCACTCTGTATCTCTGAATAAAATAAAATCAACTTGTGCAGCAGCTTCGAGGGATCGCTGGAGGTGGAATGATTGTGGAGCTCTACTTGTGCAAGTCAGACACACTGTGGGGTGTATTTCCTGTGGCCCCATGGATGAACATAGAACAGTACAGTACAGGAACAGGCCCCTCAGCCCACAATGTTGTGGCAAACCAATTAAATTAATAATCAAATGGCCAATGTCCATGTCCTTCCATTTTCCTCATAATCTTGCGCGTTATCTCTAATGCACCTGGCTCTACCACCACCACCAGCAGTGCATTCCAGGCACACACCACTCTCTGTGTGAAAAACTTACCCCTGACATCCTCTCGGTACCTATTTCCAAGCACCTTAAAACTGTGCCCTCTCATGCTAGCCATTTCAGCCCTGGGAAAAAGCCTCTAACTATCCACACGATCACTGCCTCTCATCATCTTATACACCTCTATCAGGTCACCTCTCATCCTCTGTCACTCTAAGGTTTCTTGTAAGTCTTCTCTGCATTCTCTCTGTGGTGTCCACAACCTTCCTGTAGTGAGGTGACCAGAACTGAACTCTGGTGGGGTCTCTGTGGGGTCTGACCAATGTCTTATAAAGCTCTTCTATTGCATTTCTTTGAGTCTACTGTGAATGCCCACAGGAAAATGAATCTCTAGGTAGTATATGCTGATGTATCTGTACTTCCCTAATAAACTTACTTTGAACTTTTGGGCCCAGCTCTGTCCGTGTGGGGTACACAGGTTCTCCCTGTGACCATGTAGGTGCCCAACTTTTATCCCACACCGCAAAGCGGGCTGGTGGATTAACCGCCCCCCTGTGTGTAAGCAAGGGTTCGAAGTGTGTAGGGGAGTTGATAGGAGAGGCATTTGAATGGAATCAAAGACACCAGCTGATAAAGAGGAAACCTCTTAGGTCACTTTTAAATCTGTCCCTCCTTCTTATATCTGAGCCCTCTAATTTTGGATTCTCCTTCCCTGGGAGAAAAGACTAAAGCCATCTACATTATTGCCCGCCAAGTCACTGGGTATCACAGTAGAAATCTGCAGATGCTGTAAATCCAAGCAACACACAAGAAATGCTGGAGGAACTCAGCAAGCCAGGCAGCATCTATATAAAAGAGTGAACAGTCCACATTTTGGGCCAAGACCCTTCTTCAGGACTCACTGGGTATATTTAAAGTGGAGGTCGATAGGTTCTTGAACAGTAAGGGCATCAAAGGTCATGGGAGAAGGCAGGAAATGGGTTTGAGAGGGAAAATACTTTGTAAATCAGACATGGTGGAATGGTGGAGCAGTCTTGATGGGCCGAATGGCTATTCAGCTCCTATGTCTTAGGCACGCCACTTTCTCTGCAACTGTAATTCCACACTCTGCTACTATTGTATGTTTTACATTGTCCTACCACAATGAACTCTGCAATAATCCATCTTTATTTACAGTATGCAATGTAAGCTTTTCATGATACCTCAGCACACCTGACACTAATAAACCCGTTTACCAAAAGAGGTGGGAGATTGAGGAACCCCTTCCCCCATAAACAACAGTGCCTGTAACTTTTTTTACAGTTGCATTGGCCAACCACTGCTCTGAGCAGGAAATTCTTTCATGGCCTGAAAACTGCACAACTCTTTAAATGCTTTTTTTTGTAACATACACATCGAACAACCACAACACAGGTAGATGACGTCAGGCAATCAAAACAACTGACAGACACTATAGAAAAAATAAAATGTTTTGACTAGATGGTGTCGGCGTTCAGCGGGCCAGTAGTTTATTAATAATAAGCTACCCAATTCCATTGCCACAGAGGTACTGCAGATAGTGGAAATCCAGAGTAATATACACAATGTGTGGAGCAACTCAGCAGGCCAGACAATATCTGTTTATTCCCATCCATAGGTGCAGCTTGAGTTGCTGAGCTCCTGCCGCACATCGCATGTAATGCTACCACCTTCCATATTGTGTCTAGTGTTACAATTTGTAATAGTGTTGTAACTTAAAACCCTGACACTCAAACTCTATAAAATCTTTCAAATTAAAGGTTGTGCTATGTTTATTATTTAGAAATTTTATGGATATTCATCAACATATAATTAATTACAGAATTAACTACTGTGTTGACGCATGGCCTAGTGGATAAGGCATTGGTCTAGTGATCTGAAGGTCACTGGTTCGAGCCTCAGCTGAGGCAGCATGTTGTGTCCTAGAGCAAGGCACTTAACAACACATTGCTCTGCGATGACACCGGTGCCAAGCTGCTTGGGTCCTCGTGCCCTTCCCTTGGACAACATCGGTGGCGTGGAGAGGGGAAGGCCTGCAGCTTTGGCAACTGCCGGTCTCCCATACAACCCTGCCCAGGCCTGCACCCTTCCAAGGCGTAAATCCATGGTCTCACGAGACTAATGGATGCCTATTCTATTCTATTCTATTCATTAATCACAGAATATTTCACAATTACATTAGCAGACTCCAAAATTATATTAAAATTAACTGAAGGAGATTCCAGCTGCCCAGCAGCAAAGGGTATGTGAGCAGGAGCATTTCAGTTACTGTGCGGCCACGCAGTTCAGGCGTAACAGTGCCCGAATAACACTGAAACCAGCGTGTTCCACATTGAGCTGCAGACCTAGCTTAGGCCCTTGAGGGTTCCCATGGCAACATCTCTGATATCTAAGTAGTCTTTTCAAGTGAAGCAGTAATTCACTTGAACTTCTTCGTGACAGAATCTGGTGTTTGCAACCTGCTCAGGTTTGGCATTGCAGAAAGTAAACACCGATCGGCAGCACTTTCGCAAAATTCCTTGTTCTGCCTCCAAGGTTAAAAAATGGTAAGAATCAATGTGGGACAGAACAAATTTCTTTAACCTCATAGAACATCAAGCAGTACAGCATAGGAACAGGCCCTTCAGCCCACAATTAATGACTAAACTAATCCCTCTGCCTACATGATGTCCATATCCTCCCATTGTTTTCACATTCAAAACATCTTTACAAAAGTCTCTAATGTATTTGCCTTTAGGGTAGGCATGTTATAAACCTCTCAACTCTCCAGTTTCAGACTGGAATTAGTCTTAGTCTATCAGTGAAAAACTTGTCTTGCACGCTGTTCATACAGATCAGATCATTAACTGTGCATTGCACAGAGCAGGTATAATGGAAAGCAATAAAAGTGCTGGAAAGAGCTCCAACTAGTGAAGAAATGCAGTGCAAAAGAACGATAAAGTGCAAGATCGTAACAAGTTGATAACCATGGGGTAGAACCTGATGGTACGCGCTTTCAGGTTTTCAAATCTTCTACCCAGTGAGAATGTCCAGCGTAGCTGGGGTCTCTGTTGATACTCTGAGGCAGTGAGAAGTGTAGACAGAGTCCATGGAGGGGAGGCTGGTTTCTGTGATGTGCTGAGACACAACTCTAAGGAAGTTGAGGCATTGTTGAGGTTGTTTGGCTGTGACATCCACATGGTTGGAACAGGACAGTCTGTTGGAGATGTTCTGTGAACTCAATGCTGTCAACTTCAACACCGTTAATGTAAACAGGAACATATGAACTACCCCCACCCAGAGTCAATGACCTTAGTTTTTGCTGACATTTTATCTCATGACACCAGGACATTAATCACTATCTCCATGACCATAAAACCATAAAGTATCAAGTGTGGATTATGGCCATCAGATTATCGAGTCTGCTCTGCCATTCCATCATGGCTGATTCATTATCCCTCTCAACTCCATTCCCTGCCTTCTTCCCAAATCAAGAACCTGCCAACCTCCAACTCAGATATTGTTCAAATTCAAGGTTAATTATCAGCCAACTATGCATGAATACCCATGAATACAGCCAAACAAAAATGTGTTACTCTGGGGTCAAGATGCAAGACAGTCACACAAAAAAATATAGTCCAAGGCTTGGGGTCCATGAATGGTGCAGAGATCTGAGTTCGATATATACCCAATGGCCTGGCCTCCACAGCCATTTGTAACAATGAATTCCACAGACAGGCTCGCCTATCATTTTACAGAGGGGAAGAAGCTGCTCCTGAATCGCTGAGTGTGTGTCTTCAGGTTTCTGTACCTCCTACCTGACGGGGTCCTTAATGATGGATGCACCTTTCTGAGGCGCTGTTCCTTGAAGAAGTGTTGGGTACTACAGAGGCTGGTATCCAACATGGAGCTAACTAATCTTACAACTTTCTTCATCTTTTCGATCCTATGCAGTCGCACCTGCCCAACCCCAGACAGGATGCAGCCTGTCAGAATGATCTCCATGGTACATTTATAGACATTTTCAAGTGTTTGAGGTGACAAGCCAATTCTCCTTAAACTCCTAATGAAATATAGCCACTATCTTGCTTCTTTACAGTTGCATTGATAGGAGAATGGCCAGACTGGTTCAAGCTGTCCATAACTCAAATATCCATACAATACAACAGTGGTGTGCAGAAGAGCATCTCTGAAAACACATCTGACCTTGAAGTGGATGGGCTACAGCAACAGAAGATCATGAACATACACTCAGTGGCCACTTCATTAGATAAAGGAAGTGTAAATGTGTACACACAGAAAATAAATGAATCTGAATCTGCTGTATTTGTTTCTGTGTTTTTGTTTGAGTGCTGTGAGATTGCCATCTAACTGGTTCATCAATTCTGACCGGCAGGAATCTCTTTGACCCATGCTACCATCAGGCGGGGGTACCACAGCATTAGGACAGGAACTGTTAGGATGGCTGTGAGACTACCGAACTCCGTCTCCACCCAGAAGTGCTATACTGTTTATTTTTGAATTGTGTCGTAAATACACCTTATTATTTGTTAATTTATTTGTACTAATATTGGTTTCAAGTTGAAGTTGTAATTCAAATTATTATCACATGAATATCACCAAACGAGATGTTCTTGTAGACAACAGTGCACACGACAGTGCATATAATTCACACACATAACACAAAGTAATATTACCACTAATTAATTAACAAATAATAAAGTGCATTTGATGCCCTGACTAATCAAGAACCTATCAACTTTCAGTTTAAATATATCCATCTGTGACCGCCCTCAGGTCTTAGTCTCCCCCACTAGGGCTGATTATTATCCCTCTCAACCACATTCTCCTGCCCTCTCCCCATAACCTTTGACACCCTGACTAATCAACCTCCACTTTAAATATACCCAATGACAGCCTCCAAGCTGTCTATGGCAATGAATTCCAGAGATTCACCACCTAAAGGAATTCCTCCTCATCTCTGTTCTAAGTGGATGCCCCTCTATTGTGAGGCTGCGTCTCGTGGTCCTGGATTCACCCACTATGGAATCATCCTTTCCACATTCACTCTATCTAGGCCTTTCAATATTTAAGGTTATTTGATTTGTGGTAATATTACTTTGTGTTGTGTGTGAGTTATATATACTGTGTTGTGCACCTTGTTCCGGAGTAACGTTGTTTCGTTTGTTGGCATACATTTGTACGGTTGAATGACTTCCATTTGGATTTGAACTTGAACTTCAGCAGGACGGGTTTCAGAGCATAGGCTCTTGGTTAAGCAGTAGTGACCAGCAGGAACTTGTACAGAAGCCTGGACTTGCAAAACACCTCCAGACAGCAGCGTTTCAGCAGCAAGCACTTCAGAGAGCTGAATCCACAACGAGAAGCCTGTTGCTTTCTGCGGCTCGAACATCTGCAACTGTTCCAGGCACTCGTCCAGCTCGACAACTTCCTGATGAGTGGGGGACTGATCTGGGAATCGCCACATCATCGAGTCAGGCTTCCAGAGGCAGCGAGTGGGGAGGTGCACTGGAATGGTGGACCGGGGGAGTGTGGCAGAGGCAGATGCAGAGAGAGATAGATACAGGAACCGACAGGGAGGGCGAGAGAGAGAGAGAACATGACTGAGAGTGAGAGAGACAGACAGAGAGAGACGCACACAGAGACAGAGGCAGACAGACAGGCATACAAGAACATAGAGACAGCAAGAGGGAGACAGAGACACACAGGCAGAGAGAAAGAGAAACAGAGAGACACAGGCAGGGAGAAAAAGAGAGACAGAGAGACACACAGACCAAGGGAGACAAAGAGAGGGAGAGAGACATACAGAGAGAAAGGCAGAGACATGGGGAAGGGAGGGAGAGGGAGATATACAGAAAGACAAAGAGAGAGAAAGACTGACAGACAGACATAATGAGATAGAGAAACAGGGACACACAGACAGACAGGAGACAGAAAGAGGAAAGATGGGGAGGTAGATCACAGACGGGTGGACGTGGGTAAACACAGAAATGTGTAAAGGGCGGGGAGCTAACAGACCCTCAGAGACAGCAAATAGAAATCGGTCAGAGTGTTGAGAAGGGAATAAAGAGCCCTTCTCCTGCTCCCTGAATACAACTCCTTCAACCACATTATGCTAAGCACAGTCCTTTTGCACAGAGCTGATAACGAGCAAAGCCGCTGGAGGTTGTAGTGAGGAAGTGAGTGGGTGCATACCTGATTCATCATATTCAGAGGAATCGGCCTCGAGCTCAGAAATCCAACCCTCTCCAAGAGCCTGGAGCACCTGGATTCAATCCCTGCTCCGATAGGCTTGGGGCTTGGGACTGGATTTCCAGAGGCCCTTTGGTTATGGGCTTTCGGGGGGGGGGGGGGGGGTATTTAGTGTTACACTGTACTGCTGCTGCCAAACAACGGATTTCACGACATCTGCCATAAGGGTGAACATTTTCAAGTTTCCGGGTATCAACATCTCTGAGGATCTATCCTCGGCTCAACATTAATTACAAAGAAGGCACTTCATTAGGAGCTCGAGGAAAATGGGCATGTCACCCAAGGCAGATTTCTATAACGTACCATGGAGAGCATTCTAACTGGCTGCATCACTGTCTGGTCTGGAGGGGCCACTGCACAGGACTGGAAAAAGTTGCAGATGTTGTCAGTCAGCTCCATCAGGGGCATTAGACTCCCCAGCCTCCAGGACATCTTCAAGGAGCACTGCCTCAGAAAGGCAGCATCCATCATTAAGGACCCACATCACCCAGGGCATGCCCTCTTCTCAATGCCACCATCAGGTAGGAAGTACAGGAGCCTGAAGACCCACACTCAACGATACAGGAACAGCTTCTTGTCCTCTACCATCAGATTTTTTTCTCTCCCTTTTTGCACAATTTATTTAAAGTAATACTTCTGTAAATGTATTTCTTATTGTAATATATAGTTATCATGTTCTGTGGCTGCAAAACAACTAACTTAACAACACGTGTCAGTAATATTAAACCTGATTTTGATTCTAAATGGATGTCCTCTCCATCCCTTTGAATGGACATCCCTCTATTCAGAGGCTATGCCCTCTGGTTCTAGACTGCCCTCCTATAGGAAACATCCTCTGCACATTCCCTTAATCTAGGCCTTTCAATATTCAGAGGCTATGCCCTCTGGTTCTAGACTGCCCTCCTATAGGAAACATCCTCTGCACATTCCCTCAATCTAGGCCTTTCAATATTCACAGGCTATGCCCTCTGGTTCTAGACTGCCCTCCTATAGGAAACATCCTCTGCACATTCCCTCAATCTAGGCCTTTCAATACTCAGTGGGTCCTTTGGGTGTGAAGGGCCCAACTCCTCTCTAAGCACATCCTTCACCAGAACCAACTCCATCCCTCGACTATTCCAGAGGAGAGCTGTGAAGAAAGGGGCAGAGGGTGCATGAACTCTTACCCCAGCCAAGCTACTTGGTCATAATAAGAACATAAGGACTAGGAGAAGAAGTCGGACATCTGTGCTGTGGAGCCGGCTCTGCCATTCAATAAGATCATTGCCGATTTGGCCGAGGATTCTGCTCCATTGACTTGCCTTTTCCCCCTTACCCTCATTCCCCTGCTTTGCAAAAATCTACACTAAGTGGCCACTTCATTAGGCACACCTATACACCTGCTTGTTAATGCAGGTACCTAATCAGCCAATCATGTGACAGCAACTCAATGCATAGAAGCATGCAGACATGGTTAAGAGATTCAGTTGTAGTTCAGACTGAATGAACATCGGAATGGGGAAGAAATGTGATCTAAGTGACTTTGACCGTGGAATGATGGTTGATGCCGGATGGGGTGGTTTGAGTATCTCAGAAACTCTGATCTCCTGGGATTTTCACACACAACAGTCTCCAGAGTTTACAGAGAATGGTGTGAGAAACAAAAAAACCCAATGAGCAGCAGTTCTGTGGGTGAAAATGCCTTGTTCATGAGAGAGGTCAGAGGAGAATGGCCAGACTGGTTCAAGCTGACAGGAAGGTGACAGTAACTCAAATAAACACACTTTACAACAGTGGTGTGCAGAGGAGCATCTCTGAATGTACAGAACAACAAAATTTGAAATGGATGGGCTACAACAGCAGAAGACCATAAACATACACACTGTCGCCACTCAGGAGGTCCTAATAAAGGGGCCAGAGAGTGCATCTGACTGTGTCTTAAACATGTTTAATGATGACATCTCTATTAATTACCTGGCAGAGAATTCACAGGTTCAATAGTCTCTGGGAAAAGCAGTCTCTCCTCATCTCCATCCTAAACACCATCCCCCAAATTGTTAAGACTATGAGCCCTCGTTACCCATGAGTGGAAACAACTTTCCTGCCTCTATCTTATCCACCCCTTTCATAATTTTATTTGTTTCCATAAGATGACCTTTCATTCTTATGAATTCCAGTAAGTTTAGTCCAGGTGAATCATGCTTCCTCAAAGGTTAACCCCTCATCTCCTGAACCAACGCAGTGAACTTCCTCTACACCGTCTCCTAAGCCAGTGCGTCTTTCCTCGGGTACAGAAACTAGCAGTGCACTTAGTACCCCAGATGCACCAGTACCATATACAGTTGTAGCATAACTCACTGTTCTCAAATTCAATTACTCTAGCAATGAAAACCAATATTTAATTCGTCTTCGTGATAACGTGTTGCACCTGCAAACTTTTGTGATTCATGCACAAGCACTCCAAAGTCCCTCTGTACAGCAGCATGCTAAAATCATTCACCATTTAAATAATAATCTGATCTTCTCTCTGATAGTCTTGCAAACTTCGAAGATGTTCCACGGAAAGCATTCTAACTGGCTGTGTTACTGTCTGGTATGGGGTGGGGGGACACGGTGGGCAACTGCACAGGATTAGAAAAAGCTGCGGATAGTTGTAAACTTCATCAGCTCCATCATGAGCATGTACCTTCCCAGCATCTGGGACACTTTCAAAAGGCAATGCCTCAAAAAGACTACATCCATCATTTAGGATCTCCAATCACCCAGGACAAATTTCACAACAGATGCCAATGATATTAAACTCAATTCTGATTCTGTTACTATTTCTCCTCCAACATTTACAAACACCATACACCACCATGGAGGATGGAGAAGCAAACAGAGGTAAAAACCACATCCCATGTTATAGACTCGGAGAATTGTACAGGCCACTTGGGCCATCTCACCTTCTATACTTACCCGGTCTCCTAACCCTTCATCCTTAATCCACTATGCCTCGGCAAACCAGATATTCGCAAATGCTGTCAGAGACTTTGCCTCCATCATTCTCCCAAAAATGCGTTCAAGTTACTCACCACTCTCTGGATAGTGCTATTGCCCCCTTGAACCCCTCTCTACCCCTCTGAGGAATTCATGGCCACAGACAGCTGTGGAGGCCAAGTCATTGGGTATATTTAAAGTGGAGGTTGAAAGGATCCTCATTAGTCAGGGTTTCAAAGGTTACGGGGAGAAGGCAGGAGAATGGGGTTGAGAGGGATAATAAATCAGCCATGATGGAATGGCGGAGCAGATTCAATGGGCCAATCGGCCTAATTCTGCTTATGATCTTATGAATATCATCCCCTACCCCAAGGCTAGCTGGTTTTATTCCCCCTGAAATGGAGAAAGTTTCTTTAATCTATCTTCTCCACAATTCTCATAATTTAATGTACCTCAATCTTGTCCACTCTTAACCTCCTCAGCTCGAGGGAGAGCAGTCCCACCTTCTCTACTCTCTGCTCAGAACTGAAACGGTCCAGAGAAACACACACTAAATACTCAGCAGGTTAGGTAGCACCAATGGAAGGGAGAAAACAGTTGACATTCTAGGCAGAAACCCATCATCAAAAACATCCATCTGAGGCAAGTTCCTGGTGGAATCTCCTCTGCACCCTCTCCAGCACTGCCACATTGTTTCAAATTCAAGTTTGTCATTGTACATACATACAACCGAATGAAACAACGTTCCTCCAGACCACATTGCAGCAACAAAACATCTATCACACAGTACATAAAGTAAAACATTATCATTAATTAATAAGATGCAATTCAAAATGCATGTAGTGCACAGCGCAGGTAAACTGTAAACATCTCACTGTCCTAGTGATGAGACCTCGGTGGTGGCAGGGTAGTCATTAGTCTCACAGCCTGGGGGAAAAAGCTGTTACCAGTCTGACAGTCCCAGTCCTGATGCTCCTGGACCTCCTTCCTAATGGTAGTGGGTCAAAGGGATTGTGGTAGGAATTCTCAACGATGCTTCAGGACTTTGAATTCAACGTTCCTGGTAAATGTCACAAATAGCGGGGAGGGTTTTTACTCCTTGGTGATCAGAACTGAATGCACTTCTTAGGCTGAGGTCTGGATAAGTTATACATGGGCTCGTCCTTTCTACACTCTGGGTGATCAGAACTGAATGCACTTCTCAAGCTGAGGTCTGAACAACATTTGCTAGCCGATACACACACCTACCTCTTCAATATGATGGTTTAATATTGTCCCAGATACCAAGGCCCAGTGAAACACATTGTTGTGTGTACCATCCATACAGACCACTACATCACACAGTACACTGAGGGAAAACAATGACAGAATGCAGAATCTAAAAACGCAAACACGAGGAAATCTGCAGATGCTGGAAATTCAAGCAACACACACAAAGTGCTGGTGGAACATAGCAGACCAGGCAGCATCTATAGGAAAAAGTAGAGTCGACGTTTCAGGTCAAAACCCTTCGTCAGGACTAACAGAAAAAAAGAGATAGTAAGAGATTTGAAAGTGGGATGCAGAATGCAGAATAAAGTGTTGCAGTTACAGAGAAAGTGCAGGACAGGGAGACAGCAAGGTCACAACAAAATAGATTGGAGGTGAAGAATTCATCTAATTAGACCATAGAACACAGCAGCTGAATCAGCCATTCCATCATGGCTGGTTTATTATCCCTCTTCATCCCCATTCTCCTGTCTTGACTAATCAAAAATCCATCAGCCTCCATTTTTAATATACCCAATGACTTTGCCTTCACAGTGTCAGTGGTAATAAATTCCACAGACACACCACCCTCTGGCTAAAGAAATTCCTCCTCATCTGTTCAAAACAGACATCCTTCTATTCTGAGGCTAAGCCCTCTGATCCTAACCTTCCTCAGTATAGGAGACATCCTCTCCAATCCACTCTATCTACACCTTTCAATATTTGATAGATTCCAACGACATCCCCCTCATTCTTCTGAACTCCAGAGGATTGTACTAGGAACCTGATCACTAGTCCAATTTGAGCAGATAGAAGCTGCTCTGAAGCCTGGTGATACCCTTGTGCTCAGATCCATTTATCTCCAATTCCCATAGCGCTTTCCCCAAACTTTACTTAAGACCATAGGACCTAGGGGCCAACTTGACCGACAAAAGGAGCTAGAGGAACTCAGCAGGTCGGGCAACATCACGCAGGAGCACAACAGTTAGCGTGGCACCATTGCAGGTTGGGGCAAGAGTTGAGAGTTCAATCCCATCATCCTCTGAAAGGAGTTTGTGTGGATTTCCTCCGGGTGCTCTGCCTAATAGGTGAATTGGCCGTTATAAATTGACCTGTAAATAGGTAGGTGTCTGGGCAGCATAGCTCGTTGGCCTGTTCTACTCGAAATAAACAACAAACAAACAAATAAATATCCACGGAGGGAACTGAACAGTCAATGTTCCAGGCTGAGACCCTGTCCACTAGTCTAACACTCCATTACCCAGGGAGAAGAGACTGTGGCTGGGCTGTTTGAGTTTATAAACCTCTGGCAGGTCACCACTCAGCCTCCTTCATCCCAGGGAAACACAATTCCAGCCTGTCCAGCCTCTGCCTATGATGCCAACCCTCGTCAATATGCTACACCCTCTTCAAGACAGGCCTGAGGCAGGTCAGCCAAGAAGATAAGGGGATAAGTTTACAGGCTGAGTGGCCTGTGTTTCAAGCACAGTTTGCCTGACTGAGGTTTGAACTCACCTCTCCTCCGACTCCTCCTGCCAGGAACTGCTCCAAATGTTGTCATGTGCAATTTTTCACTGATTCTATTGTCTTTCTTTGTATTTTCTGCGAATGCTCACAAGAAAACAAATCTCAGGATGGTATATGATGACATATATGTACTTTGACAATGACTTTTCTTTGAACCTTGGGTCTCCACGTGCGTCCAGTGGGAAGACAGGAACTCCAGTGTTTGGGGTCATACCTCCCACAGGTACCACAGTAAAGTCCTAACCATGAAGAACAGCCCTAGAACGGGACGTGAGCGGATTACTGCCTCCCCACCCCCTGCTGTGCCCAAATTCCGGGGCAGGGGAAATAGGGCTCTGAACATACAACAGTGTACATGCTAATGGCCCTTCAGCCCAATGCTGTGTCGAATTTTAACTTAACCCTTCCTTCCCACATAGCTCTCCATTTTACTATCACCCACGTGCCAAACAAGAGTCTTTTTACTCCCCTCGATGTGGCGGAGAGTATATTGACTGACTGCAACACAACCTGGCCCGTCACAGGTAATGCCCTCCCCACCACTGAGCACATCTGCATGGAGTGTTGTTGCAGGAATGCAGCATCCATCATCAGGGACCCCCACCACCCAGCTCATGCTCAATTCGCATCAGGACGGAGGTACAGGAGCCTCAGGACCCACACCACCAGGTTCAGGAACCATTATTACCCCTCAGCCACCAGGATCTTTAACCAGAGGGGATAACTTTGCTCGCCCCAAAACTGAACTGTTCCCACAACCTAAGGATTGACTTTCAAGGACATTTCATCTCGTGTTCTAGATATTTATTGCCTATTTATTATTATCATTTCTTTCTTTAGAAACTGCAGAGTTTGTTATCTTTTGCACATCGGTTGTTTGCCTGCCCTGTGGTGTGCAGTCTTTCATCAATTCTATTGTGTTTCTTAGATTTACTGTGAATGCCTGCAAGAAAATTAATCTAAGGTTTGTAAATGGTGACATACATGCACTTGGACAATAAACTTACAGTATGTTTCTTTAAATCTAAAATGTCCCTAATGTATCTGCCTCTACCCCACCCCTGGCAGTGTGTTCCACTCACCCACCACTCTCTGTGTGAAAAGCCTACCCCTGACATCACCCCTGTACTGTCCACCGGTCTCCAGTCACCAGCGTCAGATTTAACATCACTGACATATGTTGTGGACCTTGTTTTGCGGCAGCAGTACATTACCATGCAAAAATCATTTAAAACAATTATAAATTATAATAAGGTGGCAGGTTGGAGAGACATCTCCACCAAAGCAGACGTAAGGTGCTCCTTTCCTCCGCTAGCCTGCAGCTACCCTTGGGCAAGGTGTAGCACCTGCTTAGCCCCTCCCACCTCCCGGTCAGGGTCATGTGGATAGGACCACGTACGATCTCCAGAATTGGCATCTGGAACGTGAGGACCATGTACGATCTCCAGAATTGGCATCTGGAAGGTGAAGACCACGTGCGATCTCCAGAATTGGCATCTGGAACATGAGGACCATGCATGATCTCCAGAATTGGTATCTGGATTGTAAGGACCATGTACGATCTCCAGAATTGGCATCTGGAACGTGAGGACCATGTACGATCTCCAGAATTGCATCTGGATTGTGAGGACCATGTACGATCTCCAGAATTGGCATCTGGATTGTGAGGACCATGTACGATCTCCAGAATTGACATCTGGATTGTGAGGACCATGTGCGATCTCCAGAATTGGCATCTGGAACGTGAGGACCATGCACGATCTCCAGAATTGGTATCTGGATTGTAAGGACCATGTACGATCTCCAGAATTGGCATCTGGAACGTGAGGACCATGTACGATCTCCAGAATTGCATCTGGATTGTGAGGACCATGTACGATCTCCAGAATTGGCATCTGGATTGTGAGGACCATGTACGATCTCCAGAATTGGCATCTGGATTGTGAGGACCATGTGCGATCTCCAGAATTGGCATCTGGAACGTGAGGACCATGTACGATCTCCAGAATTGGCATCTGGAATGTGAGGACCACGTACGATCTCCAGAATTGGCATCTGGAATGTGAGGACCACGTACGATCTCCAGAATTGGTATCTGGATTGTAAGGACCATGTACGATCTCCAGAATTGGCATCTGGAACGTGAGGACCACGTACGATCTCCAGAATTGACATCTGGAATGTGAGGACCATGTATGATCTCCAGAATTGGTATCTGGATTATGAGGACCATGTACGATCTCCAGAATTGGCATCTGGAATGTGAGGACCATGTAGGATCTCCAGAATTGGTATCTGGATTGTAAGGACCACGTACGAAGCTGGGAAAACTCTACAAGTTACAAAAGAATTTCAGAACAATAAATTAGGAATCTGGGGACTCTGTGAAACTAGATGGTCAAATTCAGGGCAAGTACAACTCACTTCAGGGGAAACTATCATCTATTCAGGACACATGGAAGAGAATGCACCACACACTGAGGGAGTAGGATTAATGTTATCAAAACAAGCAAAGGGGTCAGTTTTGGCTTGGGAAACATCAGGATCCAGGATCATGTCCGGATCCGTCTGCACCAGTAATAGGAGAAAAAAAAATTGTGTTAGCCTATGCCCCTACAAATGACATGGACACCATCGTCAAGGGAGGTTTCTACAACAGACTGCAAGTACTCCTGGAGAAGCTGAAGAGACATCTCCATCCTCATGGGAGATCTCAATGCTATAATTGGAAATGACAACACAGGATTTGAAAACATAATGGGGCAGCATGGACTTGGAGGCAAAAATGAAAATGGTGAGCAATTTGTAGACTTTTCTGCATTCAACAAAATGGTAATCGGTGGCAGCATATTCACTCACAAGCTGATCCACAAGGCAAACATGGATTTCACCAGATCATCAAACAGAAAACCAGATCGACCGTATCTGTATCAGTAAGAAGTTCAGAAGATCCATGCAGGATGTCAGAGCCCTTAGTGGTGCGGACATGACATCAGATCATCATCTTGTTGGCGGTAAACTTCCGCTCAAACTTAAAAGGAATTATGCTGCAACAAGCCAAACAAAAAACCTTGCAACACAATTTCTGAAGGACCAGGGGAAAAGACAACAATTCAACTTAGTATTGCAGAATGGATTTCAAGCCTTGGAGAACTTAACTGAAGAATCAAGTGTGGAGGGGATCTGGGAACAAGCCAAAGATGTCTGGACCAGCACATTTGAAGAAATTCTAGGTAAAAAAGACTTCCAACACAAACCAGGGATTTCTGCTGAAACACTCAGAAAAACAGAGCAAAGAAAAGCAAAAATGGTTGCATTTATCAAAAGCAAAACAAAAGCAAAAGACTGTTGCACAGATAAACTACACAGAAGCAAATAAGAAAGTGAAAGCAAGCATCAGAATGGACAAACGAAACTATATGGAAAACCCAGCAAGAGAAGCAGAGCAGGAAGCATCAAAAGGGAACGTGAACAGACTGACACAACCAAGAAACTCTCTGGCAAATTTCAACCAGTGGAAAGACCAATTAAGGATAAAGAAGGACAAGTTCTGACAGGAGTTGAGGACTGGACCCAAAGGTGGGCTGAACACTTTGAACAGCTTCTAAACAGACCATCACCAGCAGAAACACCTGTCATCCCACAAGCAGAGAACAACCTAGAGATAGAATGTGGCACTCCTACCAAAGAGGCAATCAGAATGGCAATCAAGCTCCTGAAGGACGGTAAAGCTGCAGGACCTGATGGTATACCTCCAGAGGCACTCAAGAGCAGTATGGATGTATCTATTGAAATGATGCACATCATAAAAAAGGTCTGGAAAGCAGAAGTAGTACCCAAGAACTGGAGAATAGGACATCTAGTTAAAATCCCTATGAAAAGAGATCTCCAGGAATGCAAAAACTACAGAGGGATAATGTTGCTTTCAGTGCCAGGGAAAGTTCTGAGTAGAGTCATTTTAGAGAGATTGAAAAATGCAGTGGATGAGAAGTTTAGAGATGGACAAGCAGGATTTCAACAAAACAGGTCTTGCACTGATCGGATTGCAGCTCTTAGGAATATCATTCAACAGTCGTTGGAATAGAACACATCACTGTACATTAATTTTGTAGATTATGAAAAAGCACTTGACAGCCTGGACAGAGAGACATTGTGGAAACTAAAGAGGCACTTTGGGATTCCAGAGGCATTAACTAACTTGGCAAAGAAGATCTATGAAGATATGGAGTGCAGAGTAATCTATGTAGATACTTTCAAGGTGAACACCGGGGTTCGACAGGGATGCTTACTGTCCCCTTTTCTCTTCCTGCTAGCGGTGGACTGGATTATGAAGCAAATGATAGATGGCAAGAAGAGTGGAATACAGTGGACATTGTTCAGACAGCTGGATGATCTTGACTTTGCTGATGATTTGGCACTTCTGTCACACAGCCATGCTCAGATGCCAGAGAAAACAGATCTCCTAGACTCCACACCGCAGAAAATAGGGCTACACATCCATGTAGGGAAAACAAAATTACTAAAAGTAAATGCAGGAAACAACACAGTTACCCTGAGAAATGCTCCTCTAGAAGAAGTTGAGTCATTTGCCTATCTGGGAACCATTGTCAACAAGAAAGGAGGTACTGATGAGGATGTAAAGACCAGGATCCAAAAAACCAGAGGAGCCTTTATTATACTACGTCCAGTTTGGACGGCAAAAGAACTAAGGTTAAACACCAAAATGAGAATCTTGAACTCAAATGTCAAATCTGTCCTCCTGTATGGCTCTAAAACTGGGAGACTGACATCAGAGGTAATCAGAAAAACCCAGACCTTCATCAACAAATGTTTACGTCAGACTTTGGGGCTAACATGGACAGACTGTGTGAACAATACAGAATTATGTCAAAGGACCAACCAGACACCAATTGAGGCAGAGATCAAGAGAAGGAAGTGGTGCTGGATAGGACAAACGTTGAGGAAGCCCCCGAACAGTATCACCAGACAAGCCCTCACATGGAATCCTCAGGGCAAGCGAAATTGAGGTCGGCCCAAGTCCACATGGAGGAGGGAAGTGTTAACCGACGCCAGGAGAGTGGGAGTGACATGGTCACAGCTGGAAAGACATGCACAAGACAGGTTGATCTGGAAAGATGCTGTCGATGGCCTACGCTCACTTGTGAGTTGAAAGGCAGAAGAAGAAGATAAAAGGTCCTGGGAAGACCATGAAAGTCTCCAACATGCAACATCGCACATGACAAACAGTATATAAAAAATTAAATTAAATAACTAGTGCAAAAATAGAAATTTAAAAAGTAGTGAGTAATGAACATGGGTTCAATGTCCATTCAGGAATCTGATGGCTGAGGGGAAAAAGTTATTTCTGAGATATTGAGTGTTTGTCTTCAGGCTCCTGTACCTCCTCTCTGATGGTAGCAATGAGAAGAGGCATGTCTGGGGCACTGGAGGTCCTTAATGGAGGCCCTTGAGGCATTGGATGCCATCTTTCTGAAGTATCGCCCTTTGAAGATGTCCTCGACGCTAGTGATCTTTAAGAGATCACCTTAAAACTATACCCTCTGGTATCAGTTAGATCTCCCCGGAGAAAGAAGGCACTGGTGCCCACTCTATCAATGCCTCTTATCATCTAATATACCCCTAATGTTGCTACTCCAAGCACGTTCCTTGTATTCATGGTGGCCTGAACCGTGAGGAGAGTCTATGCCAAATGAGTGGCGGCAGGAAGGAGACTTGGTGATGAAGCTCCAGGGATCTGTACAAGGTTAAGGGCAGCCAGGAAGGTTCAGGCTCACCAGAGACAATGGCACACAGATGTTGGAACCTGGCGCAATGCGCAAGTTGCTGGATGAACTCAGCGGGTCAGGGGTGGGGGTGGGGCACTGGAATGCCAACATTTCAGGTGGAGACCCCCTTCCAGACTGAAGGAGAGGTGATGGTCAGAATAAAGAGGGGAGAGGAAGGAGTGGAGGGAGAGGTAAGGGTAGGAGCTGGGAGGTGATGGATGGATCCAGGTGAAAGGGGTGTGATAAGCAGATGGAGGAGGGGTGTGTGGCAGCGGCTGGGAGTGATGGGTGGATCCAGATGAGTGAGAGTGGTAGGCAGATGGAGGAGGGTAGTGTGAGAATACCGACAGAAACTGGGAGGTGATAAAGGGCTGCAGATGGTGGAATTTAGTAAGAGAGAAAGGTGGAGCACAGAACCAAGTGAGGGAGGTGGTGGGGGGTGGATGGGAGCAATGGGGGAGGTGGGGACCCAGTGGGAGTGGTATGAGGGTAACGGGCATAGGAAGAACAAACAACGACTGACCCCCTGACCTCTCCTCATTCTCAAAGCCCTGTCCTTAAGCCTAATCTCCATTGACCTGGACACCAGCTGGCTCCTCGCATCTCTAACGTTCTAGGATTGCCTCACATTCCACACCAGGCACATCCAGCACACTGAACCGAGCACCCGGCCACATGTGCCAACATGGCACTCAGAGCAAACGCTCTTTGTGTTTCTGGTATTGTCCTAGTTCAGGAGGCTCTCTGGGACTAGGGTTACGCACAGACCCAACAAGGAGGGCCGATTTCTTCCCCAAGAAAGAAATTAATAAACCAGGTGGGCTTTTAAAACAAACAGGATTTTGTGGTGAATTAGGTCATTCTTTTAAATTCCAAATGACTGACTCATTTCAAATTCCAGAAATGTTATGGCTTGAACTGAGACACACAAAGAGACTGCAGTATCTGGGAGCTGGAGGAACACATGTGGGTGGTACAGAAGGGCAGTGATGCTGTTACAGTGCCAGTGGCCTGGGTTCAAATCCCGCCGTGGTCTGTAAGGAGTTTGTACACTCTTCCTGTTACCACACGGGTTTCTCCGGGTGCTGCAGATTCCCCCCACATTCCAGAGATGTTCCGGTTCGTAGGTCATGTGGCTGTAATTGTGGGGCACAGGCTTGCTGGGCTGGAGGGGCCTGCTATCTCACAACAAAAGGACTCTTACAATCTGTGGGGGTACTCAGTATCTACGGGGTGACGATTCAGGCGGAAACCCTGCATCGGTCCTCAACAATTCCTTTACTCCCACACAAGCCGCTCGATCGTCTAGAGTTTAAACCTGGGATCCAATAACCAGCCAGTCCCTCACACACGGCTTCCCATCTCCATTGGGGCTGTTTCATTTTCCTGTGGACTTTGCTGTCATCTGACCCACTGTTCACTTAGACCATATGACATAAAAGTAGAATTAGGCTATTTGATTTATTATCCCTCTCAACCCCATTCATAAGAACATAAGAAATAGGAGCAGGAGTAGGTCATTCGGCCCAGCAAACCTGCCCACCATTCAATAAGATCATGGCTGATCTGTCCATAGACTCAGCTCCATCTACCTGTCTTTCCCCCACAACCCTTAATCCTCTTACTATGTAAAAATCTATCTAACTGTATCTGAATTATATTTAATGAAGAAGTCTCAACTGCTTCCCCGGGCAGAGAATTCCACAGATTCACCAATTTCTGGGAAAAAGTTTCTCCTCATCTCCGTCCTAAATCTCCCCTGAATCTTGAGGGAATGTCCCCTAGTTCTAGTCTCACCTACCAATGGAACAATTTTTCTACTTCTATCTTATCTATCCCTTTCAAAATTTTGTATGTTTCTATAAAATCTCTCATTCTTCTGAATTCCAAAGAGTATAATTCCAGGCGACTCAATCTCTCCTCATAGGTTAACCCCTTCATCCCTGGAATCAACCTGCTGAACCTCCTCCGCACTGCTTCCAAAGACAGAATATCCTTCCTTCCTCAAGTATGGAGACCAGAACTGAACACAGTACTCCAGGTGTGGACTCACCAGTACCCTGTATAGTTGGTGCTCTTGAATTCAATCCCTCTAGCAATAAAGGGCAACATTCCGTCTGCCTTCCTAATAACTTGCTGTACCTGCAAGCCAATTTTTTGCGCCTTCTCCCCGTAATCTTTGACACCCAGACTGATCAAGAACCTATCCACTTCTACTCTAAATATACCCAATGACTTGACCTCCACAGTGATCTGTGGCAATGAATTCCCCAGATTCACCACCCTCTGGTGAAAGAAATTCCTCCTCGTCTCTGTTGTAAATGGACGTCCCTCTATTCTGAGGTTATGCCCTCTGGTCCCAGGCTCTCCTTTTATAGGAAACATCCTTTCTACATGGACTCTATCTAGACCTATCAATATTCGGTTGGTCTCAATGAAATCCTCCTCGTTCTTCTAAACTCTGGCAAGTACAGGCCCAGAGCCATTAAATACCCCTCAAGTCAACCCTTTCATTCCTGGAATCATTCTCATGAACCTCCTCTGGACTCTCTCCAATACCAGCACATCCTTTCTGAGAAAAATCTGCTCACAATACTCCGTATAGTCTGTCCAATGCCTTATAAAGCCTCAGCTTTATATCCTTGCTTTAAATTCTAGTCCTCTCGAGAAGAACGCTGACATTGCATTTGCCTTCCTTACTACAGAATCAACTGCAAGCTAACCTTTAGGGAATCCTGCACAAAGACTCCCCAGTACCTTTGCACCTATGATTTCTGAATTTGTTCCCCATTTGGAAAATAGTCGATACCTTTATTCCTTCTACCTAAGTGCATGGCCATAAAATGATGGGTAGACCATAATTAAATTGGTAACTCTTCACTTCTGCCAACTAGTGGCCCAAGGAAGATCCCAGGATAGATTGTTGATAGTATCAAGCACCCCATACAATCTCAGCCCCTGCACTGACAGGCCAGTGTCAATGAAGAATAACCAGCATACAATCAGTGATCACTTTATTAGGGACACCTGTACACCTGCTCGTTAACACAAATGTTTCAGCAGCCAATCATGTGACAGCAACTTAATGCATAAAAGCATGAGGATATGACCAAGAAGTTCAGTTGTTGTTCAGACCAAAGATCAGAATGGGGAAGAAATGTAATCTGAGTGACTTTGACCGTGGAATGATTGTTGGTGCCAGATGGGGTGGTTTGAGTATCTCAGAAACTGCTGATCTCCTGAGATTTTCACAAACAGACTCCAGAGTTTACAGGGAGTGGGGTGAGAAACAAACAAAATACATCCAGTGAGCAGCAGTTCTGTGGGTGAAAATGCCTTGTTAATGAGAGAGGTCGGAGGAGAATGGCCAGACTGGTTCAAGCTGACAGGAAGGTGACAGTAACTCAAATAACCAGACGTTACAACACTGGTGTGCAGATGACCATCTCATACAACACATCCAACCTTGAAGCGAATGGACCGCAACAGCAGAAGATCACGAACATACAGAAATACACTCAGTGGCCATTTTATTTGGTACCTTTTGTACAGAAGCCTGAAGAACCAAACTAAACATTTCTGAAATAGTTTCTTCCCCTCTGCCATCACATTTCTGAATGGTCCATGAACATTACCTCTCTATTTTGCTCTTTTTACCCACCTTTCCCACCACATTCTCAAAATTGCTGCCTCTGGAACCACTGCATCACCTGTCCCCCTTGCTCCTACCGACCCTGGTTCATCACTCACATCCTTAGACATGCACTCCAGGCAGACAGTCAAAGCTTCTCTCGACAAAGCTTCAAAAACAACCCAACAGAGGTGCCTACCTCAGAATCCCCTCACACCCCTATTTACTGCAGTGGAAACTGCAAGCGGGATCAAACTCCTGGGGGTTCTCATCTCACACAATCGCACGTAACCTCAGAACACGTTCTACACAATCAGGAAAGCTCAGAAATGTCATTGCTTTCTGAGGAGGTTGAACAGAGCTGTACAATGGACATCCATACTCACGTCTGTAAACAGATGCACAGTAGAGAGCACCCTAACATGCTGAATCACTGGAGGGCTGATAACATGATGAAGGATGTCCCTACCCTGTTCATGGACTGTTTGTCCCACTCCCATCAGGGAGGAGGCTGCGTAGTGTCCACACCAGGACCACCAGACTCACAAACAGTTACTTCCCCCAAGCAGTGAGGCTGAGCAGGAATGGATGCTGGCAGTGTGGGATGGGTGCAGTCTGAGCAGCAGCAAGGATTCATAGAGCAGTACAGCACAGAAACAGACCCTTCTGCCCATCGCATCCATGCCAACCAGAACACCCATCTAAGCCAGTCACATTTGCCCACATTTATTTATAGATACAGTGTGGAAAAGGCCGTTCCAGCCCTCCGAGCTGCACTGCCCAACCCTAGCCTAATGGCAGGGCAACTCACAATGACTGATACATCTTTGGACTGGGGAGGAAGCCAAAGAACCTGGAAGAAAATGATGCTGTTCAAAGGAAGAACAAACCAACTCCTTACAGACTGTGGCAGGAACATTACAGCCCCAAGCTGTAATAGTGTCACACTAACCATTAAGCTACCAATGCACATATCCCTCTAAATGCAAGGGTCTCGGCCCAAAACATCGACTGTTTATTCCCCTCCATAGACCGGATGAGTTCTTCCAGCATTTTGTATGTGTTGCAAACCTGTCTAAATGTCTTTTAAACATTGTAATTGTACCTGCTTCAACCACAACATCTGGCAGCTCGAACCATATTCCCACCACCTTCTGGATGAAGAAGTCCCTGACAAATTTATCCCCTCTCACCTTTAACCTTGGGCCTCTGCTTTCTCGTTCACTTTCCCTGGGAAAACAACTGCAAGCACTTAATCTCACCTTATTTATTTAAGTTTTTAAAAACATTGAGATACAGTTCAGAGTGAGGCCTTCAGGCCTTCTGAGCCACGATGTCCAGCAACACCCAACAACACTCATATAACAACTTACGATGTTCCATTACGCTGCTAACTGGACTGTGGACGTCTCTGGACTGTGGGAGGAAACACAGACTTTCCACAGGGAGGATGTACAAACTCCTCACAGAGGACGGAGGGTTTGAACTCCAAATGCCGATGCCCCGAGCTGTAATAGAGACTCGCTAGCTGCTGCACTACACTGGTCTTCATGGATTTATAAACTCAAAACTCACTAACCCCTACACTACCGTGGTCTTCATGGATTTATAAACTCAAAACTCACTAACCCCTACACTACCGTGGTCTTCATGGATTTATAAACTCAAAACTCACTAACCCCTACACTACAGTGGTGCTCATGGATTTATAAACTCAAAACTCGCTAACCCCTACACTACTGTGGTGGTCATGGATTTATAAACTCAAAACTCAAAACTCGCTAACCGCTACACTACCGTGGTGATCATGGCTTTATAAACAAACTCAAAGTTTAAAAAAAAATCAGAGTTGTATATTACCATATACCACACTGAAATTCAGATTCTTGCAGAAAAATACCATAGAATTTACAAAAATCTATACATTAACAAAGATTGACAAACAAGTAATGTGCATTAGAAGACAAATTATACAAATAAATAAATAATACTTAGAATATGAATTGTAGAGTCCTTGAAAGTGAGTCTGTAGGTTGTGGAATTGGTTCAGTGTTGAGGTAAGTGAAGTTATCCACACTGGTTCAGCAGCCCAATGGTTAAAGGGCAAGAGGTCTTCCTGAACCTGGTGGTATGCTGCTCCTGTACCTCCTTCCTGAAGGCAGCAGAGAGAGGAGAGCATGGTCTGGATGGTGGGGGGTTTTGGTGATGGGTGGTTTTCTTGTGACAGCGATCCGTGGAGATGTGCTCGGTGGTGGGGAGGGTGTTGCTTGTGATGGGCAGAGCTGTATCCACCACTTTCTGTAGGGTTTTCCATTCCTGGGCATTGGTGTTTCCATGCCAAGCCATGATGCAACCAGTCAGAATACTCTGCACTATGCTTGTCAAAGCTTTTGATGACATGGCGAGTCTATGCACATTTCTAAGACCTCTATAACTTCACCTCTCATTTTCCTATATTCCAAGGAATAAAATCCTGGCCTTCCCAAACTCTTACCATAACTCAGTCCCTTGAGTCCTGACAACATCCATAGGGTGCAATAGTAATGTAGCAGTGAGCATGACACTATTACAGCTTGGGACGTCAGAGTTTGGAGTTCAACTCCAGTGCCCTGTGTAAGCAAGTTTGCATATTCCTTCCCGTGTGCACATGGGTTCCCTCCAGGTGCTCTGGTTTCCTCCCACAGTCCGAGGACGAACCAGTTAGTAGGTTAATTGTAAGTTGTCCTGTGATTAGGCTAGGGTTAAATCAGTGGGTTGCTGGGCACCATGGATCAAAAGATTGGATGGGACTGTTCCATGCTGTATCTCTAAATAAAATAAATCTAGTTCGGATGCTTTCTATCTTAAAAACAGGCTGACGAGACCTGGACACAATTTTTCCCTATAAAGATTAAAGATTATAAAGATTAGTTTTCTTTGTCACATGTACTCAAAAACTTACAGTGAAATGCATCATTTGGTTCAAATCAAATCAGTGAGGATCATGTTGGGCAGCCTGCAAATGTCACCGCTCTTCTGGTGCCTACGTAACATGCCTGCAACTCACAAACCCTAACCTATACACCTTAGGACTTTGGGAGGAAACCAGAGCACCCGGAGAAAACCACAATCGTGGGACAACGTACAAACTCCTTACAGACAGCAGCAGGAATTGCACCCCGACCACTGATTGCTGGCACTGTTAAGCTAATTGCCTGACCAGAAGTATACATCCTTTCCCTGCCCTTTCTCTGGTCAGCGTGTCTCGTGGGGATGTGTGGGTGTGTTCTGCACAGACAGGTAGTGGCCAAGCACAGCTTTCACTCCTCTTAGAACACCAAGGAAGTGAAACTCCAAGCAGATATAGAAACATCCAGCGAACGGCAGCTCTGTGGGCAAAAACACTTTGCTAATGAGAGAGGTCAGAGGAGAACGGCCAGACTGGCTCAAGCTGACAGTAACTCAATAACCACACATTACACAGTGGTGTGCAGAAGAGCATCTCTGAATGCACAACACGTCGAACCTTGAAGAGGATGGGCCACAGCAGCAGGAGACCATGAACATACACTCAGTGGCCACGATATTAGTTACAAAAAAGTGACCACTGAGTCTACGTACTTGGATAATGAAAATTTATTTTGACTGAACTTGAATATGATAGCGATGCAGTCTCTGCTGATTAGAAACTAGTGTGTTCCTCGGATCACCAGCAGTAAGGACAAAATGAAGGATGATGTCCCTCTGGTACAGCCTCACTAACAATGGTAACATGCAGTTCACATAACACGATTACAGCACCTTGGAGATATGGGGTGACTGGGCAGCGTTAGCCCCTCACACACTGTTGGTCCCCTCCAAACACTCTGCTCTCACCTGAGGCTCCAAGTAGCCATTTGCATGTGACAGTGCCCACACTCCCAGTACACGGTTTCGACAGGTGGGCCAGACCAGGGGAGGGTAGCCGGCAGCCCTCATACCCCGGTGAGGTAGGGACATTCCTGTCCTAGTGTGTGAAGTCAGCGCGGGCAGACTGGGCGGATGAGATCGACAGTCAGATCCAACGGCCAGGTAGATGGTTCTGTAACACTCCGTGGAGAGTGAAGAGCATGACAAGGCATAGAAGATGTCACGGTCATCACTGCAACCAAGGAAGACTACTCGTACCACTGGATCTGGAACTCTGAGGTAGAGAGAGAGAGGAGCTTTGCCACTTTTTTAAAAAATTATTTATCTATTGAGCTATAGCGTGGAACAGGCACTTCCAACTCAACGAGCCGCGGTGCCCAGCATCCCCGATTTAACCCCAGCCTAATCATGGGCCAATTTACAATCACCAATCAACTTCCTAACGGGTACATCTTTGGACAGAGAGAGGAAACCAGAGCACCTGGAGGAAACGCACACTGTAACGGGGAGAACGCATGGACAGCGGTGGGAAAACTCTTCTGCACAGGTTTACTGTCACCAGAAGATTCAAAAAAAGAGATTGTGGGACGGGTGAGAGAGATCACTGACAATACCAAGAGCCTTCAGAATGCAGCTCTCCTGGGTTAATAGGACAATTGGTCACGTGGGTGCAGTCGGGCTTGCAGGCTCATTGGGCCAGAATGGCCTGTTATTGTACAGTGCATTAACACCTCAGTCTGCACTTCAACAACGTGCCAGCTTCTGTTCTTCTCAAATTTACTGACAAATCATTTCTACAGTCAGACAGGCAAGGTACAAGTTTCCACCTTCAGCTCCCTAAGGGTATAGAATTGGAGATGCTGCCAAGGACGCATTATCATCATTGCACAAAGAACAGCGGCAAGGAAAACACAGCGCACGTGTCAGGGCTTGTGCCAAGCAGTGCAAGACCTGCAGTGGTCTTCATCACAGGCGGCTGAATGCAGAAAGGGGCATTGGTGGTTAGCAGGGTCTGGCTAGGTGATTTCATACACCTGCACACATACGCACCCTGACAGACCTGTGCATACACACACACACACACATCTATACAAACTCACACACGCACAGTAACTTGTGCTTGCACACTCTCACATCAACACACACACAGTAACCTCCGCATGTACTTGCACAGACACACGCACACGCACTAATCCATGCATGAAGTTTCTCAAATACAAACACACGTGTACTCATGCATACATTCAATCACATACAAGCAACCAAGTACCTCAGACACGCACAGACCAGCCCCTGTACCCGCATACGCACACCATGACTTTCAAGACCTGAAAACAGACAAAGACTTCAATGACCACGTGCAGGAATATGTACGCTCCAGTGCATCTCAAAGGCCACTAAACAACTGCAAAAGGCCAAAGTCCAAATCTGTGTCATTTTCTCTCCCTCTCTCCCCTGCCTCTCCGTCCTCCCCTTTACAGCAGGGCAGGAAGCAGTCAGAGCAGAGATCCCAGCGGACGATGAATCACAAAGCACGCAGTGACGGGGTGTGAAGACTGGCCGAATTCATTCCCAACTCCACACAAGGACACTTTTCTTGTTCGGGTGAGTCAACTGGACCAGATCCAATATGATCCCAGCAAAACCAAAGGCCAACCCGTTCACTTCCCAATATTTCTCATGGGCTCCACAACCCCTTTAACCGAAAGAGAGATGCTAGGTACTCTGCCCTGTGAGATGAGACCATAAGACCATAGGAGCAGAATTAGGCCATTCAGCCCATCGAGTCTGTTTCGCCATTCCATCAGGGTGATTGAAGTTTCCATCAAACCCACTCTCTTGCCTCTCCCCATAATATTTGACACCCTGCCTAAATCAAGAACCTATCAGCCTCTGATTTAAACATACCTAATGACTTGCCCACCACAGCCGTCTGTGGCAAAGAATTCCACAGATTCACCACCCTCTGGCTGAAGAAATTCCTCCTCAACTCTGTTCTGAAATGATGTCAATTCAGAGGCTGTACCCTCTGGTCTTAGACTCCCCTCACCACATCCATTCTACGAGGGCTTTCAATGTTCGACAGGTTTAAATGAGTATAAACCCACAGCCACCAAATGCTCCTCATACGTTAACTCATCCATTCCAAGAATCATTCTTATGAATTTCCTTTGGACTCTCTCCAATGACAACATATCATTTCTGAGATAAGGGGCCCAAAACCACTCACAATACTCCAAGTGCGGTCTGACCAATGCCTCATAAAGCCTCAGCATCACATCCTTTTATATTCTAGTCCTCAAATGCTAACATTGCATTTGCCTTTCTTACCACTGACTCTACCTGAAAATGAACCTTTAGAGAATCGTGCACGAGAACACCCAAGCCCTTCTGCACCTCTGACTGACTATTATAAACCAATTTACCCAGGGGGTGAGGGAATCCATGCAGTCACAGGGAGAACATGCAAATTTCACACAGAGAGCCCCTGAGGTTACGAACAAGTACACTTTTCATTGCCCCCCGTGCATCCATGTACTTTTGGCAGATGGCAACAAACTCCGCTTTGACTTTGACCCACTGGTTCCCAAACACAGGAGACCAGCGCTGCCTGCTGAGGCACTGTTCATGGGTGGAGTGGCCCCTGTTGGATTCCCATGTTTCTGATGCAAGTTCTTTCGAAGACCAGGAAAGAACCTTGCTGCTGCATGATTATTTTATTAAACAACGTTATATTAAGGGTGAAAGGTGCAAACTTTAAGGGTGGGTGGTGAAAGTGTGACATGAGCTGCCAGCACACTTGGTGCACGGGAGCTTGATTTAAACGTTTAAGAGTCTTTGGATAGGTGCAAGGATAGTAGAGCATGGAGGTTGCTGTGAATAGGCAGTTTAAATGGTTCAGCATGGACTAGATGGGTCAAAGGGCCTGTTTCTGGGCTGTACAGTTGGCCCTCCTTATCCACAAGGGATTGGTTCCGGGACCCATCGCGGATACCAAAAAACGCGGATGCTCAAGTCCCTTATTCAACCTGTCTCAATGCGATGGACCTTAGGAGCCAGCGGAACCCCAGACCTTATTTAACCTGTCGCAATGCGATGGACCTTAGGATCCAGCGGAACCCCAGACCTTATTTAACCTGTCTCAATGCGGTGGACCTTAGGATCCAGCGGAACCCCAGACCTTATTTAACCTGTCTCAATGCGATGGACCTTAGGAGCCAGCGGAACCCCAGACCTTATTTAACCTGTCTCAATGCGGTGGACCTTAGGATCCAGCGGAACCCCAGACCTTATTTAACCTGTCTCAATGCGATGGCCCTTAGGAGCCAGCGGAACCCCAGACCTTATTTAACCTGTCTCAATGCGGTGGACCTTAGGATCCAGCGGAACCCCAGACCTTATTTAACCTGTCTCAATGCGATGGACCTTAGGATCCAGCAGAACCCCAGACCTTATTTAACCTGTCTCAATGCGATGGACCTTAGGATCCAGCGGAACCCCAGACCTTATTTAACCTGTCTCAATGCGGTGGACCTTAGGATCCAGCGGAACCCCAGACCTTATTTAACCTGTCTCAATGCGATGGACCTTAGGATCCAGCGGAACCCCAGACCTTATTTAACCTGTCTCAATGCGATGGCCCTTAGGAGCCAGCGGAACCCCAGACCTTATTTAACCTGTCTCAATGCGGTGGACCTTAGGATCCAGCGGAACCCCGGACCTTATTTAACCTGTCTCAATGCGGTGGACCTTAGGACCCAGCGGAACCCCGGACCTTACTTAACCTGTCCAATGCGGTGGACCTTAGGACCCAGCGGAACCCCAGACCTTATTTAACCTGTCGCAATGCGGTGGACCTTAGGAGCCAGCGGAACCCCAGACCTTATTTAACCTGTCTCAATGCGGTGGACCTTAGGACCCAGCGGAACCCCAGACCTTACTTAACCTGTCTCAATGCGGTGGACCTTAGGACCCAGCGGAACCCCAGACCTTATTTAACCTGTCGCAATGCGGTGGACCTTAGGAGCCAGCGGAACCCCAGACCTTATTTAACCTGTCGCAATGCGGTGGACCTTAGGACCCAGCGGAACCCCAGACCTTATTTAACCTGTCGCAATGCGGTGGGCTTTAGGAGCCAGCGGAACCCCAGACCTTATTTAACCTGTCGCAATGCGGTGGACCTTAGGAGCCAGTGGAACCCCAGACCTTATTTAACCTGTCGCAATGCGGTGGACTTTAGGAGCCAGCGGAACCCCAGACCTTATTTAACCTGTCTCAATGCGATGGACCTTAGGAGCCAGCGGAACCCCAGACCTTATTTAACCTGTCTCAGTGCAGTGGACATTAGGACCCGGCGGTGGAGCTCTGAATCCACAGTGTTTCTGTTCACAAAAATAATCACGATAACGATTGAAAATAAAGTGGAAATAATAAAGCGATCAGAAAGAGGTGAAACGCCATCGGTCCCTGGAAAAGCGTTAGGCTACGTCGGTCAACAATCGGAACAATTTTAAAGGATAAAGTGAGAAAGGCCCTGCCCTGATGAAAGCTCCAATTATTACTAAGCAACACAGTGGTTTAATTATTGGGTTTTGGGGTTTTGAATTTTTGATCCTCCACATCAACCCGGCACGTTCCTGGCGCTGAAACATACGTTCTTAAGTGTTTTATATGCACAGAAAGGTAAAATATATACAATATACTAAGATAAACGTTTGACTAACTGACACTAAGTAATACTGCGATGTACCTGCTCCAATTTACTTATTAAGAGAACTTCCAATTTTTTCGATCCTGATTCATGATAACCCACGCACATCCTCCCGATACTTTAAATCACCTCTAGGTTACTTATAATACCTAATATAATGTAAATACTATGTAAAATAGTTGTTATACTGCATTGTTTAGGGAATAATGACAAGAAAAAAAGTCTGTACATGCTCGCAACAAGAAGTGCTGGAAGAGCACTTCTGGATTTTCTCGATTAGCGGTTGGTTGAATTCACGGATGCGGAACTCGCAAATAAGGAGGTCTGACTGTACTTTTCTATGACTATGTACTCTTAGAACAAAGAGATCGGAGCTTAAAAGTGGCAGGGGTCTGAGAGCAAAGGAAAAAGAATAAAGTTGGCGAACCAATATGCACGGCCCTTCTTATACTCCACAGATCAGAGACACATTCGGTTCAAATATATAGATAAGAGTTCACCAGTCAGATAGCCCCACTCATATAGTGTGAAATCAAGAAGCTTCCAGAATAATACAAAGAACTGTAACTACTAGGGGACACAATGAACAACTACATATACATACTGTGTCCACTTGCAGTTACAAGTATATAAGCAGTTGTATAAAATACAAGTCAGTAATTAATTGTTAAACTGCAAAAAAAACAATTATACAGTCTAATCCAACAGCAGTGTTTCCAGAGTGAAAATACATCTCCACCAAAGGAGGTGTAAGGTGATGGGGTGGAGATACATCTCTACCACACAGAATGAGGCAATGGCAAACTATTTCTGTAGAAAAAATTGCCAAGAACAATCATGATCATAAGACCATGATCACCTGCGGCACATAATGACAATGAACCCAACAACCCTCTGACAGGCCAAGGACCTTGCCAGCTCTCCAACCTTGGGCAAGTGATTTGCAAACTGCGATCTTTCCTCCAGGAGGAACACACAGAAAGCAGTGGAGAGACTCAGCAAGTCAGGCAGCATCTATGGAGGGGAATGGACAAGTGATGTCTGAGATAGAGATCCATCATCTGGATAGAGGGGGAAGGGGGGAAGGAGCCTGATGAAGGTTCTTGGATGAAACACTAACTGTTTATTTGATTTTGAGATACAGCGTAAAACAGGCCCTTCCAGCCCAGTATGCTGCATTGTCCAGCAAATCCAGAATTAACCTACCAACTGGTACATCTTTGGAATGTGGGAGGGAAGTGGAGTACCCAGAGGAAACCCACACGATCATGGGAAGGACATATAAACCTCTTTCAGAGTACGCCAGAAATAATCTCCAAATTCTGATGCTCTGACCTGCAATTGCATCGTGCCAACCCCTCCATGGATGCTGCCTGACTTTCTGAGTTCCCCCAGCACCTTGAGTGTGCTGTTCAATTTATTCCACATCTTTTAATTCATTGACTTGAAATTATCCTCACAGAGAAGGTTAGTCGCATGAGGCTTCTGGATTATCAGAGCTACAAGTAATTAGATCAACAACAAACTCCTTGAGAAATTCTGTGGATCAGGTGGCATCTGTGAGAAGTGGACTGTCAATGTAACAGGTTGAGACCCTTCATCTGCACTGAAAGAGTGGAGATCAGATGAATGGCCTTGATGCAAAACATCAACTGCCCAGCTCTCTCCATAGATGCTGCCTGACCTGCTGAGTTCCTGCAGCATCTTGTGTGTGTGACTCTGTATTTTCAGCAACTGCCGAATTTCGTATCTTGCCTTCAGGGCCTGCACAGATATACAACATCCATCATTAAGAACCCGATCGTCCAGGACATGCCCCCTTTTCATTACTACCACCAACGAGGAGGTACAGGAGCCTCAAGGCACACACTTAATATTTCAGGATCAGCTTCTTCCCCTCCAACATCAGATTTCTGAATAGACAATGAACCCATGAACATTATCTTAATATTTTACATTTTCCTCTCTTTCTGCATTACTTATTTAACTTTTATATACTGTATATATACATGTAAGTTGTAGATTTTATTATTACATATTTCACTGTATTGTTGCCTCAAAATAACAAATTTTGTGATATATGCCAGTGATAGTAAACCAATTTCTGATTCTGATAACATACTAAGCAAAGAATCTCCCTCTGCAACGGTGCTGAGTCAAACAGACTGTAACTTCCTTTTCGGAATTCAGCTTCCAAACTGCCGGTGTGACTTGGCTTTCTTGCGGTATGAACCAAAGCCTCAAAGGTGAAGGACGTTTGCGGTGTGGCATGTAACGACCAAATCGAAGTGGAAGGGCCCGGGCCCAACAGCATAGTATAGGCCCTTCAACCCACAATGTCACCTACTCCAGGGTCAATCTAACACTTCTTTCCTACATAGCTCCCTTTTTCTATCATCCATGTGCCAATCCAAGAGTCTATAATGTCCCTAATCTATGTGCTTCTACCACCACCCAACAGGGGCTTCATTGCACCCACCACGTTCTGTGCAAGAAACTTACCTGACACCTGCTCTATAATTTCCTCCAATCACCTTAAAGTAGCCATTTCCACCCTGAGAAAAAGACTCTGGCTGTCTCCTCGATCGAAGTCTCTTAGCATCTTATACACTATTTCAAGGCACCTCTCATCCTCCTTCGCTCCAAAGAGAACACATTAGTTTGCTCAACCTATCCTCCTATGACATGCTCTCTAACCCAGGCATACAGAACATTGAAAACTACAGCACAATACAGGCCGTTCAGTCCATCTTTAACCTACTCCAAGGTCACTTTTTTTTTACTTTTGACACCCTGCTCCTCAACATCCTGCTCCAGCACTGTCTGCCTATTATTTTAAATTTCCAGTACTGCACAAACTATTTTTATCACCTTTCAAAACTGCAATGGTGGAAATCTTCAGCAAGCCAAGCAACATTATGGGAAGCGTTGGGGTGTCAGTCACAATACAGGCTTGTCAACCCCTTTGTCCTCAAAAGACGATGCATCAAAAAGGCAGCATCCATCATTAAGGACCCCCAACTCCCAAGACCTGTCCTCTTCTCATTGCTCCCATCAAGGAGGAGGTACACAGTCAATGTTTCAGGATCAGCTTCTACCCCTCCACCATCAGATTTCTGAATGGAAAGTAAACCATGAACACTGACTCATTTTTTTCTCTGTAACTTCCATCACCTCTCAACAGGATCCCACCTATCATGCGCATGTTCCCCCCCAACTTTCTGCAGGGATCGCTCCCTACATAACTCCCTTGTCCATTCATCCTGCCTAACTGATCTCCCTTCCTGGAAATTATCCTTGCAAGTGGAACAAGTGTTATACCTGCCCCTACACCTCCTCCCTCGCTACCATTCAGGGATCCAAACAGTTTTTCAAGGTGAGGCAACACTTCACCTGTGATCTGTTGGGGACATTTACTGTGGTTGGGACTCCCGGTGTGGTCTTTTGTATATTGGTGAGACCCAACATAGACTGGGAGACCGCTTCACTGTGAATCTACGCCAGATAAAGTGGGATCTCCCAATGTCCACCGATTTTAATTCCACTTCCCATTCTCATTGCGATATGTCTATCCATGGCCTTCCCGACTCCCACAATGAGACCACACTCAGGTTGGAGGAGCGACAGCTTAGATTCTGTTTGAGTAGCACCCAACCTGATGGCATGAACATCTCAGACTTCTCGTAACTGCCCTCCATTTCACCATCCCTTATTCCTGCTTCCCTCTCCTTACCGGCCCATCAGCTCCCTCTGGTGCTCCTCCCCCTTCCCTTTCCTCCATGGCCTTCTGGTTTCTCCTTCCTCTTCTCCGGCCCTGTATCTCTTTCACCAATCAACTTCGCAGCTCTTTACTTCACCCCTCCTTTGCCCAGTTTCACCCATTACCTGCCTCCTTAAACCTCTTCCTCACGTCCCTCCACCTTCTTTCCCTGACCACTGATTACTTTTCCCAGTCCTGGTGAAGGGTCTCGGAGAGGACTGTTCACTCTTCTCCACAGATGCTCCCTGGCCTGAGGAGTTCCTCCAGCATTTCGTGCACGTTGGCTGAACTTCCGGCATCTGCAGATTTTGTCATCTCACTATTCTCACATTTTTCTCTCTTTTTACACTATATAATTGTCACTTATAGTTTTTATCATTGTGTATTGCAATGTAGTTGCCACAAAACAACAAATTTCACAACACATGCTGGTAATATTAAACCGGATTTGCATTCTTACTCTCTTTCTCGTTCGCAGCCCCTGCTCTGCTCACTTCATATCTGTGACTCTGCAGCTAAGCACCCGCTCCAACGCCATATTTAAGTTTGCTGATGACACCACTGTCGTTGGCCAAATGAATCATCGTGACAGATCAGCACGTAGGGGGGAGACTGCAGATCAGGTTGAGCGGTGTCACATCAACAACCTCTCACTCAAAGTCAGCAAGACCAAGGAGCTGATTGTTGATCACAGGAGTAGGAAGCCGAGAATGATCTGTGAACCGGTTCTCATCAGGGGATCGGAGGTGGAGAGGGTCAGCAATTCAAATTCCTTGGCTTTCATATTGCAGAGTGACCAGCACATAAGTGCCAACACAAAAAAAGGAACAACACCTCTACTTTCTTATAAGTTTACATAGATTTGGTACGTCACCTAAAATTTTGACGAACTTCTATAGATGAACAGTAGAGAGTATCATAACTAGGTGTATCACAGCCCGGCATGGAAACAGCAAAGCTCAAGAATGGAAAATCCCACAAAAGGTAGGGCATAGTCCCTCATAGGAAAAGCCCCCCCCCCACCACTGATCACATCCACATGGCACACTACCACAAGAGAAAAGCATTCGTCACCAAGGACTCCCACCATGCAAGCTATGCTCTCTTCTCACTGCTGCCATAGGAAGACGGTACAGAAGCTTTAGGTCACACACCACCAGGCTCAGGAACAGTTAATACCCCTCAACCATCAGGGTCCTGAGCCTGTGAGGATAACGTCACTCACCTCAACTCTAAACTAATTCCACAACTTACAGACTCACTTTCAAGGACTCAACATCTCATGATAACAGTATGATTTATATATTTTCAGTTTGTCTTCTTTTGCACATTCATTGTTTCTCAGTCTTTATAAAACCACAAGATATAGAAGCAGATTTAAGCCATTCTGCTCAGCAAACCCGCTCTATCATTCCATCATGGTGGATTTAGTTTCAATTTCAACCCTATTCTCCTGCCTTCCCCCCAAAACCTTTGACACCATTACAAAGCAAGAACCTGTCAACCTGTACTTTAAATCTGCTGGTGAGGAGTGGTTTTTCACAGGGGTCAGTGTTGGACCACTTTTTTTTTACGCTGTATGTCAATAATTTGGATGATAATATTGATGCCTTTGTGGCCAAGTTTGCAGATGATACCAAAGTAGGTGGAGGGGCAGGTGGTGTTGAGGAAGCAGTGTGCCTGCAGAAGGAATTAAGACAGATCGGGAGAACGGGCAAAGTTGTGGCAAATAAAATACAGTGCGGGAAAGTGTATGGTCATGCACTTTGGTAGAAGGAATGGAGGCAGCGACTATTTTCTAAATGAGGAGAAAATTCAAAAATCAGAGGTGCAAAGGGACTTCAGAATCCTTGTGCAGGATTTCCTGAAGGTTAATTTGCAGGTTGAGTCAGTGGTGAGAAAGGCAAATGCAATGTTATCATTCATTTCAAGAGGGCTAGAATATAAAAACAAGGATGTAATTCTCAGGCTTTATAAGGCATTGGTCAGACCACATAGTGTATTGTGAGCGGTTTTGGGCCCCTTATCCAAGAAAGGATGTGTTGGCCTTCGAGAGGATCCAGGGTAGGTTCACAAGAATGATTCTGGGAACAACAGGGTTAATGTATGAGAAGTGTTTGATGGCTCTGGGGCTGTACTCACTAGAGTTCAGAAGAATGAGAGGGCTTCATTGAAACCTATCAAAAAGCGTGGGTGTGGAGAACATGTTTCCTATAGTGGGGGAGTCTAGGGCCAGAGGAAACCACATCAGAATAGAAGGACATCTGTTTAGAACAGAGATGAAGAGGAATTTCTTTTGCCAGAGGGTGGTGAATCTGTACACGGCTATGGAGACCATTATATTGGGTATATTTAAAGTGGAAGATGATTGGTTCTTGGTTAGTCAAGGTATCAAAGATTATAGGGAGGAGGCAGTAAGATGGGGTTGAGAAGGATAACAAGTCATCCATGATGGAATGTCAGTGAAGACTCGATGGGCCAAATGGCCTCACTCTACTCTTATGTTTTATGATTTAAAAATACCCAATGACCTGGCCTCCACAGTTGTCTGTGACAACTAATCCCACAGATTCACCCTCTGGCTAAAAAAAAGCTCTCTTCTTCTCTGTTCAAAAAGGATATCTTTCCATTCTAAGCCTCCACCCTCTGGTCCTAGGCTCTCCCACTCTAGGAAACATTGTCTCCACATCCACTCTCTCTAGGCCAGAGGTCGGCAACCTGCGGCTCCAGAGCCACATGCGGCTCTTTGATCTCTGTGATGCGGCTCCCTGTGGTTTGTTAGCTTTTGAAATGTAATTCGAAATTTGAAGATTATGGTGATCTTGTACAATCTGAAAACTTTGCGGAGACACCGTTTCCTGGCACATCCGAACCGGCTCACAATTAGCCACCGTTCCGACTAAGGGAGATAGCCTACGGGGGTTTGTGAGTACGTGTCTTTTGGAGCATCCGCGCCCACGGGGACGGGTTGAGGGAGGCTTTAAAGCAAGGCTGTTTAGTTCGAATAAAGTTACCTTTGACTGCAGTGTCTTTATTTTAGCGCTGCGTATAGCACACCGCTACAACGTGTTTTTTTATCACTATTAATATACATCACAACTGCCAATGCCTGACGCCCGCCAGTGCGCGCATTCTTTTAATTCTTCGATCCAAGGTAGGCTACCTTTGGAGTAACCTTCAACCCAACGTCTTTTTTTCGGAGTTCAAAATGTTTTTGTTGCATGCAGAAATGTAATTTCGTTTTCTCTGCAGGAGTTCATCAATTTCATAAATGCAACACATTATAGTTTGTTTATACATAGCATAAAGGCAAAAAAAACCCGTTGTATGCAGTGTTATTTCATTTTGTGGCTCCCAGTGTTTTCTTTTCTGTGGGAAATGGGTCCATATTGGCTCTTTCAGTGGTAAACGTTGCCGACCCCTGCTCTAGGCCTTTCAATATTCAAAAGGTTTCAATGAGATTCCTCCCTCCCATTCTTTTATTTTCTGGGGGTGGGGAAGGAATGGAAACAATCATGGAAAGAGACTTCTCTCTTGCTGCAATGGAAGCGACAAACACAAGCTGAGCAAGGCTCCACTTCTGAACTCAAGGGATTCTGCAGATGCTGGAAATCCAGAGCAACACACACTAAATGCTGCAGGAACTCAGCAGGTCAGGCAGCATCCATGGAAAAGAGTAAACAGTTGGCATTTCTGAACAAAAACGTAAGGAACAGGGAAGGTGGGGGGTGGGAGGAGTACAAACTGGCTGGCTGGTGAGAACAGGTGAGGGGGAAGGGGAGACGAAGTAAGAAGCTGGGGGGGGTGATAAGTGGAACAGGTATACAGCTGCAGAAGGAGAAATCTGATAGGAGAAGAGAGTGGACCATGGGAGAAAGTAGGAGGAGTTGAACCAGAGGGAGGTGATGAGGAGGTGAGCAGAAGAGAAGGGATAAGAGGGGAGTCAGAATGGACAATGGAAAAAGAAAGAAGGGGAAAGGATGAGAAGTTACCAATGCTGGAAAAATCAATGCACATGTTGGTGTGATTCCAGAAGATGGCTGGAATTTGACACAACACACATTGCCTGATTCTCAATCAGTGGAAAGAGTGATTAGTTTCAAGTTCCTGGGTGTCTGAGGATCTATCCTGGGCCCAACATATCGATGCAATTACCAAGAAGGGATGACTGAGGCTACATTTCATCAGAAGTTTGAGGAGATTTGTTATGTCACTAAGGACTCTTGCAACTTTCTACAGATGAACCGTGGAGAGCATTCTAACTGGTTGCATCACCGTCTGGTATGGAAGGACCACTGCACAGCTCCAGAAAAGGCTGCAGGAAGCTGTAAACTCAGCCAGCTCCATCACGGGCACCAGCCTCCCCAGCATCCGGGACATCTTCAAACGGTGATGACTCAAAAAGGTGGCATCCATCATCAAGGACCCCCACCACCCAGGACATGCCCTCTTCTCACTGATACCATCAAGGAGCCTGAAGACACACCCAACGATTCAGGAATAGCTTCTTCCCCTCTACCATTAGATTTCTGTATGGACAATTAACCCATGGACAGTTCCTCAGTATTTTTCCTCTCTTTTTTGCAGAATATATTTAATTTATTTTTATATATACTTATTGTAATTGAAAGTTATTTTTATTCTGTATTACACTGTACTGCTGCAGCAAAACAACGACATATGCCGGTGACATTAAACATAATCCTGATTCTGAAGTGGTACAGACCTGCAGAATAAACAGTAACTCTGTCTCCTTACACAACAAGTGATTCTCATCATGGAGAGAGATGAACCATACAGTTACACAGTGACTAATTCTTGCCCTGGGAATAAACTGACTACTCACTGTTACATAGTGAGTAATCCCTACTCGAGAGAAATGGGCAATGCTGTCACAGATCCAGCAGCTGCTGGGAAGTGTTTAATACATGCGGAGTCAGGGGGCCACATTTGCACAGCAGTTGGAGTGACACTAATTCAGCCGAAGATGTCAGAGCTCAGAGTTAAATTCCGGCTCTGTCTGTGAGGAGTTATGCATTCTCCTTGTCAACCACGTGGATTTCCTCCAGATACACCGGTTTTCTCCCACATTGCAGACATACCGACCGGTTAGTAGGTTAACTGGTCATTGTAAATTGTCCTGTGGTTAGGCTGAGGTTAAATAGGGAGATGCTGGGCAGTGTGGCTCATTTGGCCGGAAAAGGCCTACTCCATGTTGTATCTCTGAATAAAAAAATCTGTAAACAGATGAGGTTACAACAGGACGTTGAAAGGATGCAGAGTTCAGTGTGGAAATATGTGAAGAGATTCGCTTGAAGGCAGAGTACAGACTTAATGAGAGGATTCTTAGCAGCGTGGAGGAACACAGGGAACTTGGGATCCACACCCACAGGTCCCTCAAAGTTGCCACACAAGTTGATTGGGTGGTTAAGAAGCCATATGGTGTGTTGGCCTTCATTAAACAGAGAATTGAGTTCAAGATCCGCGAGGTAATCAAAATCAGAATCAGGTTTATTGTCACCGGCATGAGACATGAAATTTGTTAACTTTGCAGCAGCAGGTTCAATGCAATACATAATCTAGCAGAGAGAGAAAAAAAACAATAAGTAAAACATAATAATAAATAAACAAGTAAATCAATTACATATATTGAATAGATGAAAAAAAAGTGCAAAAACAGAAATGCTGTATATTAAAGAAAAAGTGAGGTAGTGTCCAAAGATTCAATGTCCATTTAGGAATCGGATGGCAGAGGGGAAGAAGCTGTTCCTGAATCTCTGAGTGTGTGCTTTCAGGCTTCTGTATCTCCTTCCTGATGGCAACAGTGAGAAAAGGGCATGGTGCAGCTCTGTGAAACTCTGATCGACCACACTAGGAGTGTTGTGTTCAGTTCTGGTCTCCTCATTCTGGAAAGGATGTGGAAGCGGTAAAGAGGGTGCAGGAGAACTTACCAGGATGCTGCCTGGATTAGAGAGTGTGGATGTGGAAGTTGTAGAGAGGGTGCAGATGAACTTACCAGGATGAAGCCTGGATTAGAGAGTGTGTTTTGAGAGGAAGAGTAGAACGAACTAGTGCTTTTCTCTTTGGAGTGTGGGAGGATGAGAGGAGACTTAATAGAAGTGTACAAGATGGTAAGAGGCATAGATCAAATGGACAGTGCAGGAAAGGCACAATATGAAGGTGATTGGAGGAAAGCATAAGGCAAATCTCAGAGGTACAGAGTGGTGTGTGTGAAATGTTCAGCCAGTGTGGTGGTAGGGACAAATACATTAGGGTTATTGAAAAGACTCCACACACCCACTCCGCTCACTTAAAGAGCTTGCCTCCATCATTCCCCTAATCATCTTAATATTATGCCTCCTCATATGAGCCATTTCCACCCTGGGAAAAAGACTCCGGCTGTCCACTCTATCAATGCCTCTTATCATCTTATACACCTCTGTCAAGTCACCTCTCATTCTCCCTTCCCAAAGAGATAAGCTCTTGTTTTCTCAATCTATACTCACTCTACCAATGTCCCTGGCCAGTTGGACAGATGATCTGGACAGGCCACAGTGAACAGTGTCAGCATTTCAGGACATCTCAAATGTAGAGATCATAGAACTCGGTACTGAAAGGAGGCTCGAGACGACGCTGTGGAAAGAAATGATCTTTCTCAGCTTAAAAACCTGTTACAGGGAAAAGTGTACGCAAAGGGCATTGGTCAGGGAACGAGTGAGTGAATCAGTCGTGTGAAACCACCGAAATAATGACGGGGTGACTTGGGGTCATTTAATGCAGAAGGGGTTACTCGTGCATGCACTGTTGTGCAGGGAGTAGTCAGCAGCAAAGTGGAAGTTAGATAATAATTGAAAGATCAGAGACTCTGGAGAGGAAATTGTGCAGATGAAATCGTGTAGGACTGATACAGTTCTGTGGGGAGAGAGTGGGACAGTGGAATTAGTTTGGGGACTGATACAGCTCTGTGGGGAGAGAGTGGGACAGGGGGATTAGTTTGGGGACTGATACAGGACTGTGGGGAGAGAGTGGGACAGTGGGATTAGTTTGGGGACTGATACAGGGTGTATGGAGAGAGTGGGACAGTGGGATTAGTTTGGGGACTGATACAGGATTGTGGGGAGGGAGTGGGATGAGTTTGGGGACTGATACAGGACTGTGGGGAGAGAGTGGGACAGTGGGATTAGTTTGGGGACTGATACAGGACTGTGGGGAGAGAGTGGGACAGTGGGATTAGTTTGGGGACTGATACAGCTCTGTGGGGAGAGAGTGGAACAGTGTGATTAGTTTGGGGACTGATACAGGACTGTGGGGAGAGAGTGGGTCAGTGAGATTAGTTTGGGGACTGATACAGGACTGTGGGGAGAGAGTGGGTCAGTGGGATTAGTTTGGGGACTGATACAGCTCTGTGGGGAGAGAGTGGAACAGTGTGATTAGTTTGGGGACTGATACAGGACTGTGGGGAGAGAGTGGGTCAGTGGGGTTAGTTTGGGGACTGATACAGGACTGTGGGGAGAGAGTGGGTCAGTGGGATTAGTTTGGGACTGATACAGGACTGTGGGGAGAGAGTGGGGAGTGGGATTAGTTTGGGGACTGATACAGGACTGTGAGGAGAGAGTGGGTCAGTGGGATTAGTTTGGGGACTTTTACAGTGCTGTGGGGAGAGAGTAGGGCAGTGGGATTAGTGTAGGACTGATACAGAGTTGTTGGGACAGCACAAGGCAGTGGGATTGGTTTGGGATTGATACAGAATTGTTGGGAGAGTGTGGGGCAATGGGTTTGGTTTCGGATTGACACAAGGTTGTCAGGTCAGTGGGATTACATGGGACTCTCTTGAACAATCAGGTGTGCTCACAATGGGCTAAAAAACTTCACAAAGGAAATTACAAAATAGGAAGGGAGGGAGCATTCACTGTGCACTAAAGTGCAATATCGACACACATATTTTCATAAAACGTTGTCCTTGCACCTTGTAGTTTATTTGTAACTTTAGCCTGCTCCATCACAGGCACTAGCCTCCCCAACCCATTGAGAACACATTCAAAAGATGATGCCTCAGAAAGGTAGTGCCCATCTTTAAAGACCTCCGTCACCCAGGACATGCCCTCTTCTCATTGCTACCATCAAGCAGAAGATACGGGAGCCTGAAGACACACAGTCAATGTTTCAGGAACATCTTCTCCCTCTGCCATCAGTTTCTGAATGAATACTAGCCACTACTTTTCTTTTGCTCCCTTTTTGCACTACTTATTTAATTATATATCATCTTATTGCAATTTGTAGTTTTTTTTAAATCACGTTCTACTGCTGCAAAATAACAAATTTCACTGCATATGCCAGTGATATTAAACCTGATTCTCACTCCCAGGAATACATTAAGCATTTTGCATGAACTGCCTTATTTCCAAAGAATTAAAATTCTAACAAAGTCAAGGGGGAAAAAAAACTATAGAAACTAAGTACAGAAAATTCTGGAACACCCAGTGGGTCGGGCAGCATCTATGGAGGGAGGAGCATGTAAGATTTGGGAAAGAGGGAGCAGCAGCAGGGTGCTGGGGAAGCAACAGGTAGGGTGAGGAGAGCATCTCCCCAGGGTGAGCCCAGGAATCTTGCTATGTAAGCACTGGATAGGTAACAGCCCACCTTAAACTCCAGAGATCCCAGAAGAAGCAGCAATTCACCTGTACATTTTCAAAGTTCAAACTAAATTTATTATCTAGATGTCACCAAGTACCACCTTGAGATTCATTTTCTTGCCGGCATTCACAGAAGAATTAAGAAATACAACTGAATCAATGAAAAACGACTGAGAAAGACTTCAATGGAAACATAAAAACATGTGTAGCAACATCAAATTTAACTGTAATTCATTGTGTACATTCACTTTGGCAAATGATGTGAAAAAAACTTTTAAAATTGCCTTTCTCTTACTTGTCTTCAAAGACAAGGAGAACTTTTAAACTCCTTACGGACAGCACTGGAATTGACCTGTAATGCACTTGATGGCCATGATGAAATGTAGAGCAGACTTGATGGGCCAAATGGCTTAATTCTGTTCCTATTATCTTCATGGTCTTATCTTATAGTCATTGTGGTCTCCCACGTACTAGACAATCCAACCAATTCTCAATCTAATCTATAGTACATCCTTCTGCAGCCTTAGACAACGTCGCTCACTATTCACACCACCAAGCCAAGTTTAAGATACAAGAAAACCTCTGTCTACGCACATCCCAGCCTGCACAGCTCAATATGGAAGTCTACAAATTCAGATAACCTGTGGCCACTTCATTGGTTCCTTCTTAACCTAATAAAATGTCCACCAAGTTCCTGTACCTGGTCTTATTTTCATGCTGTAGCCCATCCACTTCAAGGTTCAACATGTTGTGCATTCATAGATGTTCTTCTGCACACCACTGATGTGGTTATTTGAGTTACTACCACCTTCCTGTCAGCTTGAACCAGTTGGGCTACCACATGATAGATACTTGCACTAACAAGCAGGTGTACAGGTGCTTCCAACAAAGTGGCCACTCGGTGTAATTCAGTGGTCCCCAACCACCAGGTCGCAGACCTGTACCGGGCCGCAAAGCATGTGCTACCAGGCCGCGAGGAAACGGTATGATTTGTCGATATGAAACGATATGAGTCAGCTGCACCTTTCCTCATTCGCTGTCACACCCATTGTTGAACTTGAACACACGTGAAGTCATTACCCAGGCAAGGTCATCAGTCGCTTAATCGCAGTGATACCCTCATGCCAGGGATCACTGGTTGGCCTCGGGTAACCAGCCGGCTAGAAGAGCCGTTGGTACTGGCTTGGAGCGCGGACAGATGGGCGCCGCCTCTAAACCTGTTTACCACACCGAATGTTCGTGAGGAGCCCAGTGCTAAAATATTCACAGAAGACCTAATTCGGGCACAGGGTTTTGTAAGTAGCAGAGCAGCTACCTCGCTGCGAACTACTGAAAGTCATCCCTCAAGCCAAACTTTTGTTGGCTGATAGATCTCACTGGTGTGATGCAATGATTTTATATATTCATACGAGGAAAATATGCGGTGTGCATTTAATATCCAAACGTTACTTAAAATGTTATGATGCTATTGACTTATAAGTGAGTTATAATTGACTTATCACTATATTCATGTGAGGAAAATATGCGCTGTGTGTTTAATATTAAATTTGTTAGATAAACCATTTTAGAAACAAAATTGAGTATATTAGCCATTTATAAGTGACATAGTTGACTTATCACATATATTCCAGTCGATATTAACACCTACACACCCCCCCCCCCGCCCCCTCGGCTGGTCCACAAGAATATTGTCAATATTAAACCGGTCCACGGTGCAAAAAAGTTTGGTGACCCCTGGTGTAATTTAAATCTGTATCTAATAGACCATTTCCAGTTTATGATTCACCTGAGAAGCAAAGACAGATTACAAGTGTTGGAATTACCTGGCTGAGTTATTTCAGCATCTGTGGAGGATTGGGAGAAAGCATGCACCTCTGTCACGTTAACCACTACACTACCAGTCCTTCCTCACCCTCTCTGCAACATCAGCCTGTCTTCTTTCATTCCTAGTGCTGACCAATGGCCTATGACCGGAAATGTTAATTCGGTTCACTTTCTCCATAGATTCTGCCTGACCTGCCGAGTGCTTCCAGCAAATTCTGTTTTTTAATTAACGTTAGTTGGCAGCAGTTATCGTAATACTTTACAATGGCAGCGAACAGCATATAGGGCTTTAATTCATGCCACAGTCTGCAAGGAGTTTGCATGTTCTCCCATGCATGGGTTTCCTCCAAGTAATCCAGTTTCCTCCCACTTTCCATAGGTGTATGGGTTAGAGTTAGTGAGCTATGGGGGAATTATGGCAAAACTTGCAGGCTGTTCCCAGCACGTCCGCAGGGTGTGTTGGTCATCGAGGTAAACGACGCATTTCACTGTCCCTTTCAAAGCATATGACAATCAAAGCTAATATTTCAATCTGGTCTGAGGAGCCACTGCACACGATTGGAAAATTTGCAGAAAGTTGTAAACTCAGACAGCTCCATTGTGGACACTAGCCTCTCCAGCAATGAGGACACATTCAAAGGGCGATGCCTCAGAAAGATAGTCCATTGTTATGCCCTGCCATCACCCAGGACCTACCCTCTTCTCATTGCTCTCATCAGGGAGGAGGTTCGGGAGACTGACGTTTCAACAACAGCTGCTTCCCCTCCACCATCAGGTTTCTGAAAGGACAATGAACCATGAACACTTGCTCAATATTTTTTTCTCTCTCCTTTTGTGTGTACAGACTTGTTGTAATTTATAGTTTTTACTGTTATTACACATGCCAGCCAGTGGTGTCGTGGCATCTGCGCTGGACTTTGAGGTGAGTGATCCTGGATTTGAACCTGCAGACTCCTTTCCAGTCATGCTGTGCTGAGTGTTGAGCCAGACCAAACGGACAAGTGCTAAAGAAGCAGCTAGGTTGACAGCCGGTGTGCCAAAGGAACAACAATTGTTTTGTATTGTAATGTACCGCTGCCACAAAACACAGATTTCACAACAAACGGTATGCTGTGATATTAAACCCGATCCTGAGACAGGGTCAGCATGTTGTGAGCGTGCCATGCTGGCACCGGAAGCTGGCACCTCCTGGGGACTGCCCCCAGCACATCCTCGGGCTGCGCTGGTTATTGATGCAAAACAACACATCTCACTGCACATTTCCACTCACGTGATAAATCATGCTAATCTTTCAATATTTAGATAACCAGTTCCAATTTCTGGTTTAATAGACTCTCCGAACAAAAGATTTATTGAACAACACACACGCCTGCCGAAGATTCAGAGCGTTCAGCTGAGCTGATACACGTCACAATTCCCAACTACTGTTTATTGAACAACCACAAATCATGGTAGCATAGTGGTTAGCATAACGGTATCACAGCTCAGGTCACAGAGTTCGGGGTTCAATTCCCGCATCTCTGTAAGAAATTTTGTACGTTCTCCTTGTGGCCGCATGGGTTTTCTCCAGATGTTCTGGTTTCCTCCCACAGTACCATTTGGTAGGTTGTACATTGTCCCGTGATTAGGCTATGGTTAAACAGGTGGGTTGTTGGTTGGTCCAAGCTCAGTGACCAGAGGGGCCTGTTCTGCACTGTATCTCAAAATAATAAAAAATAAACCCACAATTCCGCTGCCTACCATCAGTTTGGTGGAGTGGTCACCAACCTTTTTAAGCCCAAGATCCCCTACCTCGGCCTTAGTGAAAGGCAAGATCGACCCCAGATCGATTAGTTACACGCATGCGCGCCGGGGCAGAAAAGACCGGAAATAAAACCCTGCAACCCGGAAGTAGAACTAATGCATAAACACCGTGGTACACACCATTATTTGCACCGCGGACCGGTTTAATATTGACAATATTCTTGCGGACCAGCCGACAGTGGGGGGGGGGGGGGTGTTAAACACGACGGGAATACAGCAATACTTGAAGCAGGTTCCTTATGTTCAGTCTATTCAGCAATTTAGTTTTCACAGCTCTCAGCACTTAGCTGCTGTCCCGCGCTGCACACATTTTTTCCACTAAAAAAACTGAATGGGTTTGTCTTTAAGTGCAGCGTGCTTGGACTCAAGGTGCCGAAGCAGTTTTGAGGGCTTCATTGACTCATTAGGCAGCCTCCAGGCCTGAACTCCAGCCTCCTGCCCGCCACCAGACGCCCTGGCCAGGTGCAGCTGGTCGTGGGTGGGTGAGAGGACAAGGTCAGGGCTGGAGGTTCCCGTGCTGGGGCCATGGCGGCCACAGTCCAGAGAGAGCAACCGACCGAGCGAGGACAGCGACTGGCCTGCACCCGCCCCCCCTTGTAGGATCTATCGGCTGACAAAAGTTTGTTCAGTAGATCGCAGCGAGGTAGCTGCTCTGATACTTACGAAACCTTGAGCCCGAATTAGGTCGTCTGCAAATATTTTAGCACCGGGTTCCCCATGAACATTCAGTGCTGAACAGGTTCAGGGGCAGCGCCCATCTGTCTGCGCTCCAGGCCTGTAGCATCAGCACTTCCCACCGGCCGCGCTCTGGGCCTGTACCATCGGCACTTCCCGCTGGCCGCGCTCCGGGCCTGTAGCATCGGCACTTCCCGCCGGCCGCGCTCCGGGCCAGTAGCATCGGCACTTCCCGCCGGCCGCGCTCCGGGCCAGTAGCATCGGCACTTCCCGCCGGCCGCGCTCCGGGCCAGTAGCATCGGCACTTCCCGCCGGCCGCGCTCCGGGCCAGTAGCATCGGCACTTCCCGCCGGCCGCGCTCCGGGCCAGTAGCATCCGCACTTCCCGCCGGCCGCGCTCCGGGCCAGTAGCATCCGCACTTCCCACCGGCCGCACTCCGGGCCAGTAGCATCGGCACTTCCCGCCGGCCGCGCAAGGTGAAAACTAGCGCGAGGGTATCACTGCGTTTAGGTGACTGATGACCTCACGTGGGTTCAAGTTCAACAGCGGCCGTGACAGGGAATGAGGAAAGGTGCAGCTGACTGACATTGTTTCCTCCCGGCCCAGTGGTTGGGGACCACTGAAGTACACTGTGTAGTTTGGGGGAGCTATGTGCATGCGCACTGGGCAGAAAGAACAGAACTAAGACCCCGCAACCCAGAAACAATCTCTCAACGGTATTTGTGGATTTATTTTTCTTTTTTTGCGGGATCTACTGGGAAAGTCTCAAAGATAGACCAGTCGATCGCGATTGACAGGTTGGCGACCACTAGTTTAGCGCATTGCGCCAGAGAAGCCAAATCAAATTGGACAGGGATTCAAGCGTGAGGGGAACGTGGAGACGAGAACAAGGTACCATTACTGTGCCAGCTGCCAGTGAATAAAGATAATGTCCGCCTAGTCACCCTCAAATTCACGCAAATGTGGGAGAGAGCCAAAAATCACAGCTGACCACAGATATTGAAAGTCAGGGAAATTCCCCAGCACAAACCAGCCAGTGATTGCAATTTGAACCATTGTAGATGGCCTTCTGGTCGGTCGAGACCAACACATGCATAACGGTTACAGGTGTTTCTTTGTAAATTCACGGATCTAAGAAGTATCTCTCTTTGAATCTCTTTACAAGCCCGGAGGCTATTACAGAGATATGTATGTGTTAACTAAGGAAAGAGACAAATTTGGTTTCTAAATTTAAGATTAAAGGAAGATTGACTGTAAATAAGAAAGAATCAGCAACTGCTGCAAATCCAGAGCAACACAGACAAAATGTTAGACAGGGTTCCCTGATGTTTTTATGCCCTGGACCCCAGGTTGGGATCCTCTGTGAAGAACTCAACAGGTCAGGCAGCACCAACAGAGGAAAGATTAACTGTAGTGTCACCCGTACCTCCAAACTTACAGTGAATGGATCCTTTTGCATCAACGACCAACGCAGTCTGAGAATTGTGTTGGGGCAGCCAGAGTGTGTCGCTGTGCTTCCAGTGCCAACATAGCACGCCTGCAACCTGCACATATATTAATTTTTGGCATTGCTTACAAAAATTCTGCCACGCACAGTCCCACGTCTGGAGGAGGAGGAGGGTTGTGTATGGGGCTAGCAACCCCATCCCATAAGAACCAGAATGACAGAAATGTCAACTGAAACTCCGAAGACCTCACTCCCGGGAGAAGAGGGATCTCTGAAATGAGGCTACACATGGGGACAATGTGAAAGACTGGCATAGGACAGAGGACTCTGATGAACTGCTGTCAGTGGCCTGTGCCCCAGTCGGAGTAAATGGCTTAATGGAGTAATTGCTTACAAGTTCCTTAAAGTTGTCATTGTCAGGGAAGGTAGTGGGGATAAGCTCCCTCTACCTATTAAATGCTCCCAATGCAATGTGGCTCAAACAGCCTCTGACAACCAAGTCCAGCTCCTGGCTTCACGTCTGGCTTAGCTACTAACCGCAGCTGAACAGCTTCTACTGACAGGAGACAGGGCAAAGGCGGGTTACTGGCGCCTTAAAACCAGTCACCTTGGGCAGGTGGGGCTCGTCAGCTGTGGTTGGCAGCTCATCAAGGAGAAGGCTTCAGGAGTTGACTGCGAGGGAAAAATCCGGAGCTGGAGTCCATAAAGAGTTACTATGTTCAGTTCCATGCTGACTGGCAACCATTGGTGTCGAACTGTATCAGTCTCTGCCGTTCCTTTGGATCATCAGCTGTATGGAGAGGAGAAGCCTGCTGTACGATCAACAGCTCGCCCTCCATATCGTACCGCCCTGGCTTTCGTACCAGCTTGCGTATCACGTAACATCCGTGGTCAACCCCTACCAACAGAGGACCTGAAAGCAATGGCTTACAAAGGGCTCACAGCTGGAGTATAAACAGCCTGCTGCCCATTAATCCATCAAATTTAACTGGCTGGACTAGGCAAAAGACAAGACTATTCCTTTCTGTTCCACTGCTGTACTTCCTTTAGCTGAGAATTATTTATTTAGAGATACAGCACGTAACCGGCCCTTTCGTCTCAATGGTCTCCTACCGCCAAATTACCCAAACTAGCTTACTAACACGTAAGTCTGGCATTTGGGAGGGAACCAGAGCGCCCGGTGGAAACCCACAAGGTTCACAGGGAGGACGTACAAACTCCATACAGACAGGTAAGAACTGAATGCCAATCGGTATTCATCGGCAATGTATGGTGATGCACTGACTGCCAATGCGCCGCCAACACCCTGTGGAACAGGAGCGCGAGGGATGGTGGGATACAATCCCCCACACTCAAGGCTGGTGTTTGGCTGGAGATATCTCAGCTCAGAGTCGTGGCCACTGACTCCTCAGTGTGTCACTTTCACAGGTTGATAGGAGGCCCGCCTGTCTAGAGGAACACGCGAGTCTGGAGTTTGAGGCCTGAAAGTCAAACCCATCATCAGGTAGTCCTGCGTTTTTTTAAAAGAGATACAGAACGGCCAGACTCTTCCGGCCCAACAAGCCACCCCACTCAGCAACCCCAACCTAATCACAGGACAATTCGCAATGAGCAATTAACCCACTGGCACGCACGTTGTTTGGATTGTGGGAGAAAACCGGAGCACCCAGAGGAAATCCATGCTTTCAGGGGAAGGATGTACAAACTTCTTACAGACAGCATCAGAACTGGAGTTTGAACTCTGACATTCAGAGCTGTCATAACATCACGCAAACCGCTACCTATTGATATTCAGACATCAGTGAAGTCCAGAGGGCAATGGGCAAAACTAAATGTCCAAGTCCAAAACACGAAAAGCCCAGAAATAGCAGCATGAAGGTCAAAGACCAAATTCAGCGAGTCTGAAGGCCCAAAGGTTGAGGCCCCAGGGCCCACCTGTCCACAGGTCAGGTGCCTGACGCCTGTGAGTGCGGACTATGGGCTGGAGGTTGAAGACCTGAAGCCTGAGAGTCTGAGGCCAAGGACTTGAGGGCCAGAAGCAACTTGCCCTGGGGTTGGAGGGAAGGTGGGAAAGGAACTTACTTCTCTATAGTTATTGTTGTTGTTTGTGCTTGTTTTGCTGAATATTGTGGACAAAACATTCCAGTGTTGTTACTGGAATGTGGGGCGATGCTTGCCTGTTGCCCCAGCACATATTTACATTATGTTGTTTGTTAACACAAATGACCTCCTAGATCGATATATATCTTCTTTATTGTAATTTATCAGTGCAAAACAACATATTTCACGATAGGAAGCTACATAGCATCCACACCAGGACCACCAGACTCAAAAACAGTTCCTTTCCCCAAGCAGTGAGTTTGATCAACACCTCCACCACTATCCCACCCCTCCACACCCCAGCCACCACTACTTCATCATTTCCTGTCAGTCACCTTATGTACAGACACTTCTGTGCCTAGTGTCACTGTATGCACATACAATCAATCTGTGTATATAAACTATCTTCTGTACTTATATTGACTGTGTTTTTTATTATTATTATTCTGTTCTTTATGTTACTGTGTTTTATTGTGCTGCTTTGGATCCGGAGTAACAATTATTTTGACTCCTTTACACTTGTGTACTGGAAATGACGTTAAACAACCCTGACAAATGCCATGATATTACACTTTTTCCGATACATTTCACTGCATGTTTTAATATGCATTCATTTACTGATACACTGTGGAACAGGCCTTTCTGGCCCTTCGAGCCTCGCAGCCCAGCAACCCACTGATTTAACCCCAGACTAATCACTGGACAATTTACAATGACCATTAACCTACTAACTAGTACATCTTTGGACTGTGGGAGGAAACCAGATCACCCAGAGGAAACCCACATATTCAACGGGGATGAAATACAGAGATTTTTCAGAAGATGCCGGGATGAACTGCGAACTCCAATGCCTCGAGCTGTAATAGTGTTTTGTTGTCCACTACGCTGCGTGCGTTAAATAAATAAGGAACTTCTCACACAGGGCTGGTGGAGGGAGAGGCGTGTTTAGACAGACAGTCCTCAGGTTTACACTCAGAGCACAAGAGGAAAGACACAGACCCTTCATCGAGACTGTGCCGATTGTCATTTGCCTAGTCCTACCTTGGGCCTGCTGAATCCGGAAGGTCCTGGCTGATTGAGCGGGAGCTCTATGCTGCCCCTCATCTTTGACCTTTCGTCAGCCCTTTACCAATCCTGGCACCAAGCCAACACAGAAACATCCCACAGTGAAATGCTCCTTATTGAAATATTGTGACCCACAGCAGTAACTCCTCCTCTTCCTCAACCATCCCCAGGACTGGCACCCTTCCTGGCCTGGGCGAATCTGCGACTGTTGGTGGTGGTGACAGCTCTCCATCATGTCCGACAATGTGGGAGTTTTTAAAGCGGAAAAGCCGTTGCACTGGGGCAATTCCACCTTCCGGATCTCAGAAGTCCGGGTCCAGTGGTTGTCACAACTGGGGTCTTCCTTGCTTGCAGTGGATGACCATGACGTCTCCTGTGCCCTTCGCTCTCCACGGAGCGTTATCTTCCTGGCCGCTGGAGATCTCATCCACCCAGTCTGCCAAGCCCGACTTCACGTGCTAGGACAGGCATGCCCCTATCTCGCCGGGTCCCTCACTGAGTTCAGCCAGCCTGCTGAAGGAACCGGTGTACCAGGGTGTGGCTGCCGTCACCTACAAACAGCTACTTGGAGCCACAGGTAAGAGCTGAGTGTCCAGTGAACTGCCCCAGAATGGATATGACAAGCCCCTTCACCAAAGGTGCTGCCCCTCCTGCACACCTTTATACACACTCTGTATAAAGCTTTTTTTTTAATTAAACTTCCTGAAGAACTCCTGGTCTGGGTGAAACTGACAGCCGGAATGTGTGAAATCCATCCCAATTATTCACCTTGTTGGAAAACTGACTAGGATGGCGGGGGAAGAAGGGATGTCTGGAAGCCCAGCACACTCAGCCGATATGGCCATTCAGCCCATCGAGTCTGCTCTGCCATTCCAGCATGGCTGATTCATTGTCCCTCTGAAACCTAATTCCTCTCAACAAAACACACTACACTTTCTAGAAAGATTGCAGATTCCCCCCACCCCCGCCATACCGGCCACGAAAATAAAGCAATTTTAAATCCCAGTCACAATAGAGAAACCACACCAGAGCTAAAAGATCGAGAAAATAATATAAATTAAAAATAAATCAATCATTTCACCCAAACTCACTGCTACACGTCAGGAGAAAAAAACTTGAATTACCATGCAATCCGAAAGAGCAGACTGCAATAATGTGCCTGTGCCTGCCTCTCGCCTTTCTCCAATCTGACCCATGCATCCAGATTTTTTTTGAAAGCAAGATCTCGGCTGCAGCTTTTTTCCAGCTTCTCTCGGGGAGGGAGCGACACCTGACGCAATCTGGAGAAAAGTCTTAATCTCTCTTTCTCTCTCCTCTCTCCCCCTACCTCCTTCCGTGCCCACCTTTCTCCCCCTCCCGTCTCCCCTCATCTTCTCCAATTACCCTCTCCTTCTCTCTCTCCTCCCCTTATCCCTCCTATCCCTCTCTCCTGGTCTATAGTGTGACCCCTTAACCACTCTGAAACAACCCGCAGCCCCAGGGCATAATTGTCTCTCACACACTCCATGGAAACACCAACGTTAATTTCCCTTCTCACACACTCGACTTCACGTTTCAGGATTGTCAAGAGAGTGGCAGGGAACTTTTTGTTTAAAATTATAATGAAGACGGTGAATTAGATTTATTCCCCCTCTCAAAAAAATGATCTTCGAGTTCTGACTTTGGCCGGTCCGGATCATGACTCACGCCTTCTCTCAATGGGTCGGAAATTTGCACACACATCTCCCATTCCATTCCAGTGGGGTTAGGAGTCTGTCTGGAATGCGGGGGTATGCTGGGAATGCAGTCACTGGTCACACACACACACTGTATCTCCTCGGCAAATATTATTTTTAGAAGTATTTTTATATTAAATTCTAACGGGGGGGGGGGGTTAAGAGACTGAAATTAGTTATGTGTGTGTCCGTCCTGAAACAAAATACGTGGCACGCACACCTCACGATAGACACAATCTCCTCTTATTTTAACCCTTTTCTTAAGTTTCCCTGTCTGGTGGCTACCAATCTCACTGCCCCCCTCGTTATAACTGAAATAACCTGGGGGGGGGGGGGGGAGACAAGAAATAAGCACAATACTTAACCGCCTTGGAAAGAGGAGGGGGTGAGTGGTGGTTGTGTGGGGGGGGAGAGAAACCCCTCCTGTTGCAAACCGGCTTCTGCAAATCAAAAGCTGTTGCTTTCCACGGACATTACCCCCCCCCCCACACACACACACAAAAAAAAATAATTGTATGGGGGAAAGTGCAAGATTGAAAGAGGGGATAATAATTGAATATTAAGGAAAATGTTATAAAGCAAATCTCAGAGCCCAACCGATCCCCGGGGCAGCAGCGAAAGAGTCGAAGGAAAAACATTCACATACAAAAAAAAGTTTTAAACTTTGCAAACTTTTCTCCCTCTTGGACTCCCCTGTGTGTAGGTTCCCTTATCGTCATTAGAAACTTCACTGCACTCTTTCTCTCACACATACACACAGAGGAAAAATCCAAGCTTAATTCCATGGAAAAAAAAAGACACGGTTCAAAAGGATGTGGATTTCATAACCTTCTGTAACAACAGTTGTTTTTTCTCTCTCTCTCAATTCGCCAAAGGGTTTTGTTCGTTTAAAATCTCTTACCTTCGAATCTGATTGTGTTGTGTGTGTGTGTGTGTCTCTCTCACCCGGCTCGCAGATCCCTCTATTTCCCCCGGCCGTTCACAAAAAAGCCCTCAGTTACAGTTCCCCGTCTCAGAAATTGGATAAAAAACGGCTTGCGCCATGTTAGAACAAACGCACACATTGCCAGACTCCCAGCCTGCCGCTACCGTATTCGACCTAATACACACACCCGCCAGAAACATTTCTGTGACGCCTGGCCGGCTCTTTGCAGAACGGGCGGGGAGAGGATTTTCAGCTTCCAAAACCTGGCCTTACATTGTCAAGCAGGATGCCAGGAGACGGTAGACTTCGAAATCTGTAACAGTCAATCCGAATCAGAATCAGGTTTGCCCGCTTGTTTATTTATTTAGAGATACAGCGCAGAACTGGCCCTTCGGCCCAACGAGCCACTCACCTGTTGTGTGTGGCATCCGTTAGTCTCATGAGACCATGGATCTGTGCCCTCTCCAGGACACAGGCCTGGGCAGGGTTGTATGGGAGACCAGCGGTTGCCCAAGCAGCCAGTCTCCCTTCTCCATGCCACCGATGTTGTCCAAGGGAAGGGCAAGGGCCAATACAGCTTGGCACCAGTGTCGTCGCAGGAGTTGCCAGAGCGAGGTTGAAGGCAACGTCACACTGCCTTAGGGACTCCAACTCCGGATTTGTCCTCAGGATTTACTCCCGAAGCCTTTCCCATGAGTGGATATAGCCGTAAAGCAGCAGAGGTTTGAAATCAGAGTTTCCCTGTCTTAGACAGACTGCCTTCCCAGGTTGACGAGCTCCATCTACCTGTTTAACTGTAGCCCAATCACAGGACAAGTTACAATGGCCAATTAACCCGTCAGTCTTTGGACTGCGGGAGGAAACTGGAGCACCCGGAGGAAACCCGCACATTCCAGGGGAAGAATATAAAAACTTTCTTACAGAGGGCGCTAAAAGTGAGCTTGGAACTTCAATGCCTCGAACTGTAATAGCGTTGCACTAAACACAACGGTACTGAGCTGCTGCGAAACTTGTGTTTAGGCAGCAAGACATAAAATAAAGAATTATATATTAAAAATTAAACAAGTAGTGCAGAAATTGAGCAAAATTAGTGAGTTTGCATTCATGGGCTATTAAGAAATCTGATGGCAGAGGGCTAAATCTGTGGCATTCAAGACTGGTGATCCAGATCTCTACAAGAAGTCCAGGTGTGACTTATGGAAGGTTCAGAAATCCAGGAAATTCTGCAGATGTTGGAACTCCAAAGTAACACACATAAAATGACGGAGGAACTCAGCAGGTCAGGCTGCATCTATGGAGAGCAATAAAGAGATGAGGTTTTGGGCCAAGGCTATGGGAAGGTTCAGAAGTCTGCTGGAGGAACTCAGCAGGTCCAGTTCCCACCTGCTCAATTGCCTGTCTAAAGACCTGTCAACCATCAAGCTCTTGAAACAGAGGGATAATTTCAGTCAATTGGCACACGGACCAGAGCACTCCATACCCATTCCATCCATGTACATATACAAATGTTTGTTAAATGTTGTAATTGAATCCACATCCACCCATCTGCACTGGCAGCTCATTTCACCTCTCACCATCCTCTGAGTGAAGAAGTTCCCCTTCATTTTCACCTTTTACCCTTAACAATTGACCTCTACTTCTAAATGAGAGAATCCCTCTAGAGCAGATCATTTGTGTTTAGTTTTCCACTGTGCTTCTTTGTCCGACTGTGAAATCCAGTCCATCACAGGTGAAGTCCCCCTCACCACCAAGCAGATCTACATGGAGCAGGAAGGAACGTCCATCATCAAGGACTCCCACCACCCAGGCCATGCTCTGTCCTCGCTGCTGCCACCTGGCAGGAGATACAGGAGCTTCAGGTCCCACACCACCAGCTTCTTACCCCTCAACCATCAGCCTCCTGAACCAGAGGAAATAACTTCACTCACACGAACACTGAGCTGTTCCCACAACCTATGGACTGACTCACATTCAAAAACTCTTCATCTCATGTTCTCAATATTTATTGCTTATTATTATTATTTTGTTTGTTCATTTTAAACTTCAAAGTAAATTTTATGATCAAAGGATATATGTCACATTTTCATTTTCTTGCAGACATACTCAATAGATCCATAATACAATAATCAATGAAAGACCGCACTAACTTGAGTATTCAACCAGTGTGCAAAAGACACCAAACTATGCAACTACAAAAAGAAAGGAATAATAATAATAGTAAACAAGCAATAAATATCAAGAACACACGATGAAGAATCTTTGAAAGTGTGGGTTGTGAGAACGTTTCAATGATGCTGTGAACGAAGTTGCATTGTTACCCCCTCTGGCCATGAGCCTGGTGGTTTAAGGGTAAAAACTGTCCCTGGACATCATGCTGTGAGTGCTGAAGCTCCCAGACATCCTTCCTGATAGCAGGAGCAAGAAGAGAGCATGTCATGGGTGGTGGGGGGTCCCTGATGATGACTGCTGCTTTCCAGCGACAGTGTTTCATGTACTGTAGATGTGCTTGCTGGTGGGATGGGCAGGGCTTTACCGATCATAGCTGCTACTTTTTGTAGAATTTTTCAGACCAGATGTTTACATACAAGACATTTCCATACCAGGCTGTAATGCAGCCAGTCGATATATCTTCGCAGCACATCTGCAGAAATTGAAACAAAGTTAGATGTCACACCAGAACTTTGCAAGCTTCTAAGTGGAGGAGTTGCAGTTTTTTCTTCATAATTGCCCAGGACAGATCCTCTGAAATAAAAACACCATGGATTTTGAAGTTGCTGACCCTCTCCACCTCTGAGGACTGGCTCACGGACCTTTGGTTTCTTTCTGCTGAAGTCAATAGTCAGCTCCTTGGTCTTGCTGACATTGAGTGAGACTTGGGGCTGAGGCACCACTCAGCCAGATTTTCAATCTCCCTCCTATATGCTGATTCATTATTACCTTTGATTCATCCTACAATGGTGGTGTCATCAGCAAACTTATGAAATTGGAGCTGTGCTTAGCCTCACAGTCATAGATGCAAAGTGAGTCAAGCAGCACCCGGCCCTGTGATGTACTTGTGCTGATGCAGATCAAGGAAGCGATGGCGTCACCAATCCAAACTGACTCGGGTCTGCAAGTAAGAAAATCAAAGATCCAATCAACGGAGGTATTGAGGTCAAGATCTTGAAGATTATTCATTAGTTTGAGGTGAGTTCTTTCTTTCTGTATTTACACAGTTTTTTTTGTCTTTTCCATATCAATTGTTTTTCCATCTCATTATGTATGTGGTTTTTCATTGAGTGTATTTACAGTGATTACCATAGGAAAATGAATCTCAAGGTTTTATCTGGTCACATGTGTGTTCTTCAATAAAAAAAATTACTTTTAACTTTTGAACCTTGAATTATTTTCCCTCTCAACCCTATTCTCCTGTCCTCTCCCCATAATCTTTGACACCCTTACTAATCATGAAACCATCAAACTCCAGTTAAAATCTACCCAGTGCCTGGGCCTCCACGCTGTCTTTGGCAATGAATTCCACATATTCTCTAGAGTGAAGAGTGAAGGACAGAGAGAGATGGGGAGAGAGAGGAGGAGAGAACGATGAGAGAGTGATGGGGAGAGAATGATGAGAGAGAGATGGGGAGAAAATTAGAGAGGTTGATTGGGAGGGAGAGAGAAAATGATGGAGGGAGTGATAGGAGAGTGAAGTGGAGAGAAATGGAGAAATAGATGGTGAGAGAGATGGAGAAAGGGACAGAGAGAGTGATGGGTAGAGAGATAGAGAGCATGTAATGGAGAGAGAAGGAGAATTCATGATGGAGAGAGAGTGGAAGAGAATGATGGGGAGGGAGATGGACAGAGAGATGAGAAGATAGATGAAGAATCTGTGATGGAGAGAGAGCAGGGAAGAGGAGCGATAGATGGGAAGGGACATGGGGAAATAGATGGAGAGAGTGATGGGAAGAATGATGTAGAGTGAGATGTTGAGATTAAGAGAGAGGGCAGGAGAGGGACAGGGCGAGAGAGAGGAACAGGGTAGAGAGAGATGGGGCGAGACAGAGAGATGGGATGAGAGAGAGAGACAAGGGGTAAAAGAGATGAGGGGAGAGAGACAAGCGGAGAAAGAGACAAGGGGAGAAAGAGAGATGAGGAGAGACAGAACATAGAACATAGAAATCTACAGCAAATTACAGGTCCTTCGGCCCACAAGGTTGTGCCGATCATGCAACCTACTTTAGAAAATGCCTAGAATTTCCCTGGTGCAGAGCTATTTTTCTAAGCTCCATCTACCTATCTAAGAGTCTCTTAAAAGACCCTTTTGTATCCATCTCTACCACCCTTGCAGGCAGCCCATTCCATGCACCCAGCACTCTCGGTGTGAAAAACTTACCCCTGACATCTCCTCAGTACCTACTTCCAAGCACCTTAAAACTATGCCCCCTCATGTTAGCCAATTCAGCCCTGGGAAAAAGCCTCTGGCTATCCACATGATCAATGCCTCTTATCATCTCATACACCTCTATCAGGTCACTTCTCATCCTCCATCACCAAGGAGAAAAGGCCAAATTCACTCAACCTGTTCTCATAAGGTATGCTCTCCAATCCTGGCAACATCCTTGTAAATCTCCTCTGTACTCTCTCTATAGTATCCACATCCTTCCTGTAGTGAGGTGACCAGAATTGAATACAGTACTCCAAGTGGGGTCTGACTAAGGTCTTGTATAGCTGTAACATTACCTCACGGCTCTTGAACTCAATCCCACAGCTGATGAATGCCATCACACCAGATGTCTTCTTAACAACACTGTCAACCTGCACAGCAGTTTTGAGTGTCCAATGGACACGGACCACAAGATCTCTCAAATCCTCCACACTGCCAAGAATCTTGCCATTAATATTATATTGTTTTCAAATTTGACCAACCAAAATGAGCCATTTCACACTTATCTGGGTTGAAGTCCATCTGCCACTTCTCAGCCCAGTTCTGCGTCCTATCAATGTCCTGCTGTAACCTCTGACAGCCCTCCACACTATCCACAACACCCCCAACCTTTGTGTCATCAGTAAACTTGCTAACCCATCCCTCCACTTCCTCATCCAGGAAAATCATTTATGAAAATCACAAAGAGGAGGGGTCCCAGAACAGATCCCTGCTGAACACCACTGGTCACCGACCTCCATATAGAAGACAAACCATCTACAACCACCCCTTGCCTTCTGTGGGCAAGCCAGTTCTGGAATTACAAAGCAAGGTCTCCTCGGATCCCATGCCTCCTTACTTTCTGAAGGAGCCTTGCATGGAGAACCTTGTCAAATGCCTTACTGAAATCCATACACACTACATCCACTGCTCATCCTTCAGTAATTTATTTTGTTACATCCTCAAAGAACTCAATCAGGCTTGTAAGGCACGACCAGGCCTTGACAAAGCCATGCTGACTCTCTCTAATTGTCACCGAGTTCGATATGGCCCAAGTGTGGAGTGAGAGACAGTAAAGTGGGACAATAGTTCACAGACTTTAACAGAGAGAAAAGAAAACAGTAACCTCCAGGCCAAGATATGGCCGTTAACTAAAACTCTCAAGTGGAAAACGATGCCTACACTGCGGCTGAAAGGAATAATTAAATATAAAATGAATATCGCTAGTCTTCAGAGTCAGTTGACTCAACAGTCCAATTTCCCAGGCAAGGCCGAATGCAAGCAGGCAGCAAAGCATTGCTGTGCTAGGTCCAAGTCTCAACAAGCACTACGACAGAAAGAATGGAGTTAAATAGTATCACAATGAAATAATAATTAGCTGCCACGTGCATATTCAAAAGCACAATTGCCGTATCTACTGTGCTGCTGAATTCATGCTTGTGACACTAATCAGATTACATCCCTCCAAATGCTCATAAATCCTGCCTCGTTGGGTCTTCTCCAACAGCTTGCCCACCACTGAAGTCAGACTCACTGGTCTATAATTTCCTGGGTTACCTCTACTCCCTTTCTTGAACAAGGGTACAACATTTGCTGCATTCCAATCCTCCGGTACTTCTCCCGTCCCTATTGATGATGCAAAGATCATCGCAAGAGGCTCAGTAATCTCCACCCTCACTTCCCAGAGAAGATGGGTACACCTCATCCAGACCCAGTGACTTATCTAACTGAATGCTTTTCTAAAGCTCCAGCACATCCTCTTTCTTAATGTCTATTTGCTCAAGCATTTCAGTCCACTGTAAATCATCTCCACAATTGTCAATGTCTTTTTCCCTGGTGAATACTGAAGCAAAGTATTCATTAAGTACTTCCGCTACCTCCACCAACTCTACGAACACATTTCTGCTATCGCACCAGATTGGTCCTATTCTTAGATGGCTTATCCTCTTGCCCTTCACATACTTGTAAAATGCCTTGGGCTTTTCTTTAATCCTGTCCGCCAAGGCCTTCTCATGGCCCCATCTGGCTCTCCTAATTCCATTCTTAAGCTCCTTCCTAGCAACCTTGTAATTTTCTAGAGCTCTAACTATACCTTCTTGAACCTTTTGTAAGCTTTTCTTTTTTTCTTATCTAGATTTTCTACATTCTTTGTACACCATGGTTCTTTTACCCTACCATCCTTTCCCTGCCTCAATTGAAGATACTTATGCAGAATGCCATGCAGATGTTCCCTGAACATTTCCCACATTTCTGCTGTGCATTTCCCTGAGAACATCTGCTCCCAATTTATGCTCCCAAGTTCCTGCCTAAAAGCATCATATATTTCCCCCATCCCAATTAAGTATTTTCCCAAATTGTCAGCTCCTATCCCTCTCCAGCACTATGGTGAAGGAGATAGAGTTGTGATCACTACCTCCAAAATACACTCCCACTGAAAGATCTGACACCTGACCAGGTTCATTTCCCAATACCAGATCAAGTACAGCCTCTCCTCCAGTGGTTTATCTGCATATTGCATCAGTAAACCTTCCTGAACACACCTAACAAACTCCACCCCATCTAAACCCCTTGCTTTAAGGAGACACCAGTCAATAATAGGAAATTTAAAATCTCCCATCACAAAACTCAATTATTATTGCACCATTCCAGAAACTGCTTCCTTATTTGCTCCTCGATATCCCTGTTACTATTGGGGGGGGGGTTATAAAAACATTCAGTAGAGTTATTGCTCCTTTCTGTTTCTGACTCCCACCCACACTGACTCAGTAGACCATTCCTCCATGACTTCCTCATTTTTTGCAGCTATTATACTATTCCTAATTAGCAATGTCATTCCCCTACCTCTTTTACTTTCCTCTCTGTTTGTTTTGAAAAATCGAAAGCCTGGTACACTCAGCAGCCATTCCTGCCCCTGAGACATCCAAGTCTCTGTAATGGCCACAATGTCATAGTTCCACATATTGATCCACGCTCTAAGTTCATCTGCCTTGTTTATGATACTCCATATAACCATATAACAATTACAGCATGGAAACAGGCCATCTTGGCCCTTCTAGACCATGCCGAATGCTTAATACTCCTTGCATTAAAATAGACAACTCTCAAACCATCAAGCTGAGTGCATCTTTATCATCTGCCTATCCTTCCTCACCAACTCGCTACAACCTGTCTCTACTTGTCCTCCAACCTCCCCGTCCTCTGCCTCTTCACTTCGGTTCCCACCCCCCTGCAAATCTAGTTTAAACTCTCCCCAATACCATTAACAAACCTCCCCGCCAGGATATTGGTCCCCCTCAGACTCAGATGCAACCTGTCCTTTTAATATAGGTCATATTTGACCCAGAAGGGGTCCCAATGATCAAAAAATCTGACTCCCTGCTCCGTGCTCCAATCCTTCAACCACACATTTATCGTCCACCTCACTCTATTCCTATACTCACTGTTGCAAGGTCCAGGCAGCAATCCCAAGGTTACTACCTTTGAGGTCCTGCTTCCTAGTTTCCTTCTTAACTCCCTGTAGTTTGCTTTCAGAATCTCTATCCTTTTTCTACCTATGTCATTGGTACCAGTATGTACCACAACCTCTGGCTGCTCACGCTCCCAGTTCAGGATATTGTGTACGCGCTCAGGAATATCACAAACCCTGGCACCTGGGAGGCAAACGTCTCTTTTTTGTGACCACAGAATCCCCTATCTGTCCCCTAATTATATGGTCCCTTATTGCCGCTGCCCTCCTCTTCTGTTCCCTACCCTTCTGAGCCACAGGGCCAGGCTCAGTGCCAGAGGCTCAGCCACTGTTGCTTCCCACCCCCCACAACTAACAGCACTCAAAATGGAGCACTTGTTGTTAAGGGGTATGGCCACCAGGCTGCTCTCCACTACTTGATGCCTTCCCTTCCCTCCCCTGATGGTCACCCACTTATCTGTCTTCTGTGGCCCCAGGGTGACTACCTGCCTGTAGCTCCCGTCTATCACATCCTCACTATCCCAAACAAGCCGAAGGTCATCGAGATGCAGCTCCAGTTCCCTAACTCCCCAGCTGCAGCTTGATGCACCTGGCACAGACGCGGCAATCAGGGAGGCTGGAAGTCTCCCAGAAATCCCACATCTGGCACCAGAACAGAAAACCAGCCATGCAGTCATACCCACTATTCTTACGCGCCAAGCCCCGCAAGACGTTCCTTTTTTTAAACTTCTTCCCAACCTGCGCGAAGTTCTCTCTCTTCGAATTGATTGGTCCAACAGACAAAGAGAAGAGAGAGAGGAGAGATAGATGAGGGGAGAGCGATGAGGAGCGATAAGAAGAGAGATACAGAGAGACGAGGGGAGAGAGATGAACAGACAGACAATGAGGAGAGAAAGAGGGAGATGAGCAGAGAGAAAGAGATGAGTGGAGAGAGATGTGGAGAGATATAGGGAGAGTGAATGAAATGAGGAAAGAATGAAAGATGAGGATAGAGGGATGAGAGAGAAAGATGAGGAGAGAGAGATTAGGGAAGAGAGGAGGTGAGGAGAGAGAGCTGAGAAGAGAGATGAGAAAAGAGAGGAGGTGAAAGAGAAGTGCAGAGAGAGAGACAAGTGGAGACAGATATGAGGAGAGAGCACTGGGGAGAGAGAGAAATGAGGAGAGGGATGAGCAGAAGATAGAGAGATATGAGGAGAGAGATAGTGATGAGGATAGAGATAAGGTGAGAGAGAACAAGAGAGGGGGAGATGAGGAGAGAGATGAGGGGAGAGAACAATGAGGAGAGAGATGAGGAGAGACAGACGAGGAGAAAGAGGGAGAGAGAAACATGCAGAGAAAGAAATGAGGGGAGAGAAGAAGAGTAATGAGGAGAGAGAGAGATGAGCTGCGAGAGACAGATGAGGGGAAAGAATGATGAGGAATGAGCGAGAGATGTGGTGAGAGAGGGAGAGATCAGGAAAGAGAGATGAGAAGATAGAGAGATATGAGGAGAGCGAGATCAGAAGAAAGAGAGATGAGGAAAGAAAGAGGATGAGAAGAGAGATGAGAGGAGACAGATGAGGAGAGAGAAAGATGAGGAGGGAGAGAAATGAGAGAGTGTGATGAGGAGAGAGCTATGACAAGGGAGATAAGCAGTAGAGAGATGCAAATAGAGAGAGTGATGAGGAGAGAGAAAGATGAGGAGCAAGAGAGATTAGGAGAGAGTGAAATCAGGAGACAGAGCAGAGAGATAGAGAGCAATGAGAAGAGAGAACTTAGGAGAGATGGAGAACAGGAGAGAGATGAAGACAGGAGAAAGATGAGGGGTGGGAGATGCAGAGAGATGAGGTGAGGTAGAAAGATGAGCAGAGAGAGAGAGATGAGGAGAGTGGGAGAAATGAGGAGAGAAAGAAGGATAGACGTAGATGAGAAAGATGCAGAGAGAGCAAGAGTTTGGGAGATTGAGAAAGAGATGAGGAGTGGAGGAGAGAAAAGATGAGGAGAGAGATTTGAAGTGTGATGAGGAGAGAGATGAGAGATTGAGAGAGAAAGGGAGATGAGTAGAGAGATAAGGAGAGAGTTGAGAAGAGATATGAGAGAGAGAGGTATGAGGAAAGGGAGAGAGATGAGGAGAAAGAAAGCTGGAGAGAGACAGATGGAGAGAGAAAAATGAGGAGACATGAGGAGAGAAAGAAATGAGGCGAGAAAGAGCTGGGAGAGACAGATGCAAAGAGAGAGAAGAGAGAGATGAGGAGAGGGAGTGATGAGGGGGATAGAGGTGAGGAAACAGAGATGAGAGAAGGAGGAGAGAGAGGGATGAGAACAGACAGTGAGAGACGACTGAGAGAGATAATGACAGAGAGAGAGATGAGGAGAGAGATGAAGATAGAGAGAAAGATGAAGAGAGCATGTTTTGAAAAGTGCGATGAAGAGAGTGAGATGCACAGAAAGTGTTAAGAGAGAGATGTGGACGGACAGAGATGAGAGGAGAGAGAGATGGGGAAACGAGAGAGAGGAGGAGAGAGAGGGATGATGACAGACAGTGAGAGAGCGATCAGGACAGAGAGATTGGGAGAGAAAGAAGGGGAGATGAGCAGAGAGAGGGATGAATAGAGTGAGTTTTGGAGAGTGCGATGAGAGAGATGAGGTGAGAGATGCAGAGGGAGTGAGAAAGAGTGTTGAGAGAGAGTGTTGAGAGAGACAGATGTGCAGAGAGAAATGGAGACAGACAGAGATGAGAGGGAGAGAAGGGGAGAGAGATGAGGAGAGAGAGAGATGGGAGAAGATGAACAGATATTAGAGAGAGATGAGGAGAAAGCTTGTGTTGTGGAAAAGAGATAGTGATGAGGATAAGAGTGTGATGTGGAGATAGTGATGCGGAGAGAGAGATCTGCAGAGAGATGAGAACAGAGAGAGGCGAAGAGAGAGATGAGGTGAGAAGAGAAAAAAGAAAAGGCAGAGTGGAGTGAGAGACAAGTTGAGATAGGGATGAAAAGAGAGTAGTGGAGAGAGATAAAGAGAAAGAACTGGAGAGATTGAGAGGCGATGGGGAGAGAGAAGGAGAGAGAGATGAGGTGAGAAAGAGCTGAAGAGAGAGTTGAGAGAGAGAGAGATGAGAGGTATGAGGAAAGAGAGCTGAGCTGAGGGGAGAGAGATGATGAGAGGGAGAGAGGTGAAGAAACAGAGAGAGATGAGAAGAGAGAGGAGGAGAGGAGAGAGTGATGAGGAGATAGAGAGGTGGAGAGAAATGTTGATGGGGAAAGATGAGGAGAGAGCAAGAGATGAGGTGAGAAAGAGAGCTGGAGAGAAGGGTGATTTATAGAAATGATCTAAGGTAGTCATGGGAGATTTTAACATGCAGATCGATTGGGAAAATCAAGTTGGTAATGGATCTAAGGAGAGTGAGTTTGTTGAATGCCTAAGAGGTGACTTTTTAGAGCAGTTTGTCGTTGAGCCTACTAAGGGATCAGCTATACTGGATTGGGTGCTATGTAATGAACCAGATCAATTAGGGAGCTTAAGGTGAAAGAACCCATAGGAAACTGTGATCACAATATGATTGTGTTCAACTTGAAATTCAATAGGGTGAAAGTAAAGTCTAATATAGCAGTATTTCAGTGGAGTAAGGGAAATTACAGTGGTATGAGAGAGGAGTTGGCCAAAGTAAATTGGAAGTAGCTGCTGGCAGGAATGTCAGCAGAACAGCAATGGTGTGCACTTCTGGGGAAAATGAGGAAGGTGCAGGACAAGTGTATTCCAAAAATACTCAAGTGGCAAAATAGTACAACCGTGGCTGACAAGGGAAGTCAAGACTATTGTAAAAGCAAAAGAAAGGGCATACAACAAAACAAAAATTAGTGGGAAGATAGAGGATTGGGAAGTTTTTAGAAAACAGAGAGAAACTAAAAGAATCATTAGAAGGGAAAAGATGAAATATGAAAGCAAGCTAGCAAATAATATCAAAGTGGATAAGTAAAATTTTTTCAAGCATGTTAAAAATAAAAGAGAAATGAGAGTGAACACGGGATCGCTAGAAAATTAGGCAGGAGAAATAATAACAGGGGACAAAGAGATAGCTGATGAACTAAATGAGTATTTTGCATCAGTCTTCATTGTGGAAGACCCTAGCAGTATACCTGATGTTGTCGAGTGTGAAGGAAGAGAAGTGGGTGCAGTTACTGTTACAAGAGAGAAGGTGCTCAAAAAGCTGAGATACCTGAAGGTACATAAGTCACCCGGACCAGATGAACTACACCCTAGGGTTCTGAAAAAGGTGGTGGTAGAGGTATTAGAAATGATCTTTCAAAATCATTGGATTCTGGCATGGGGTGCTAGAGGATTGGTAAATTGCAAAGATCACTCCACTCTTTAAGAAAGGAGGAAGGCAGCAGAAAGGAAATTATAGACCAGTTAGCCTGACTTCAGTGGTTGGGAAGATGTTAGAGTCAATTGTTAAGGATGAGGTGATGGAGTACTTGCTGACACAGGACAAGATAGTACAAAGTCAGCATAGATCCCTTAAGGGAAAATCTTGCTGACGAATCTGTTGGAATTCATTGAGGAGATTACAAGTCGGGTAGATAAGGGGGATGTAGTGGATGTTGTACATTTGGACTTTCAGAAGGCCTTTGACAAGGTGCCACACATGAGGCTGCTTACCAAGTTAAGAGCCTATGGTATTCCTGGAAAGTTACTGGCATGGTTAGAGCATTGGCTGTTTCGTAGGAGGCAGCAAGTGGGAATAAAAGGATCCTTTTCTGGTTGGCTGCCAGTGACTAGTGGTGTTCCGTAGGGATTGGTGTTGGGACCACTTCTTTTTATACTGTATATAACTGATTTAGATGATGGAATAGATGGCTTTCTTACTAAACTTGCAGATGATATGAAGATTGGTGGAGGGGCAGGATGTATTGAGCAAACTGGTAGGCTGAAGAAGGACAGACAGATTAGGAGAATGGGCAACAGAGTGGAAAATGAATGAATGATCTTTATTGTCATTATACATAGATACAACAAAACTCTGTTTGGCTTCCCCTCAGGTGATTAAATAAAGCGGTAAATAAAAAGAAGATGGCAATAGAAAAACAGTATTAAATAGATAAGTAGCAGAAAATAAGTTACAGCATCACCAGAATATCACAGTAATGCACAAAGTGCCGTTAGTGCAAGTTTTTGAGTCCTTGTGTGTGCTCACAGTTTCAGTCATTGTTCTGTGGGAGTGGTGTGATGGAGGCCTCAGCTCTGGGGTAGAAGCTGTTCCTCAGTCTATTTGTTCTGGCTTTTAGTATCCTGAACTTATAGCTGGACAGCAGCAGGTCAAACATGGAGTGGCCAGGGTGTGTGGTGTCTCTGGTTATGCTGATTGCTTTCCTCCTGAGTCTGCTGGAGTAGATGGAGTCCAGTCCTGGGAGCTCCATCCTGACAATTCGCTGGACCGCCTTCACCACGCGATGCAGGTCTTGTCACTCAGCGGTTGAGCAGCTGGCCTACCACACTGTGGCGCTGTTGGTCAGGATGGTTTCAATTGTGCTTCTGTAGAAGTTAAGCAACAGCTTTTGTGGGAGTTTGGCCTGTTTCAACTTTCTGAGGAAGAAGAGTTTTTGTTGTGTCTTTTTTACAAGTAGCGAGGTGTTGGTGGTCCATGTCAGCTGTTTTGACAACATAACTCCAAGGAACTTTAGGTTTTCCACACTTTCCACTACCTCTCCATGTATATGGAGTGGGTGTGTACTCTGTCCTTTGATCTCCTGAAGTCAATGATTATCTCTTTTATTTTAGAAGTGTTAAGAACCAGGTCGTTGTCCTTACACCACTCCGTCAGATGATCCACCTCAAGCCTGTAGGTTGTTTCATCCTTGTCCAAGATCAGGCCAACCACTGTGGTATCGTCTGCAAATTTAATTATGGAGTTGGAGGTGTAGATGGGGGTGCAGTCATGTGTGAAGAGTGTGTAGAGCATAGGGCTCAGCATACAGCCCTGTGGGGTGCCTGTTTTTGAGATGAGGGTGGTGGAGGTGTTCTTACCAACTCTGACTTGCTGTGGTCGGTCTGTGAGAAAGTCCATGACCCATGAACACAAGGAGGAACCAAGGCCAAGAGAGTCCAGTTTGCTGACCAATTTATGGGGGATGACTGTGTTAAATGCAGAACTAAATGAAATACAATGTTGGAAAATTCATGGTTTTGCACTTTGGTAGTAGAAATAAATGTGTGGACTATTTTCTAAATGGGAGAAAATCCAAAAATCTGAGATGCAAAGGGACTTATGAGTCCTTGTGCAGAACACCCTAAAGGTCAACTTGCAGGTTGAGTCAGTGGTGAGGAAGGCAAATGCAACGTTTGCATTCATTTCAAGAGGACTAGAATACAAGAGCAAGGATGTGATGCTGAGGCTTTATAAGGCACTGGTGAGGCCTCACCTTGAGTATTGTGAACAGTTTTGGGCCCCTCATCTAAGAAAAGTTGAGCTGGCATTGGAGGGGGTCCAGAGGAAGTTCACAAGATGATTCCAGGAATGAAAGTGTTATCATATGAGGAACGTTTGATGGCTCTGGGTCTGTACTCACTGGAATTCAGAAGGATGAGAGGGGAATCTCATTGAAACCTTTCGTATGTTGAAAAGCCTAGACAGAGTAGATGTGGAAAGGATGTTTCCCATGGTGGGGGAGTCTAGGACAAGAGGACACAGCCTCAGGATAGAGGGCATCCTTTCAAAACAGAGATACGAGAAACTTCTTTAGCTAGAGGGTGATGAACTTGTGAAATTTGTTGTCACGTGCAGCTGTGGAGGCCAGGTCATTGGGTATATTTAAGGCAGAGACTGATAGGTTCCTGTTTGGGCAAGGCATCAAAGGTTACAGGGAGAAGGCCGGGAACTAAGGGTGAGAACGAGGGGTAAAAAAGGGATCAGCCATAATTAAATGGTGGAGCAGACTTGATGGGCTGGATGGCCTAATTCTGGTCTTCTGGTCTAATGAGGAGAGAGTGAGGGATGAGCAGAGAGAGATGAGGAGTGAGGAGAGAGGTAAGCACAGATAAAGAGATGAGAAGAGAGGGAGATGAGGAGAGAGAGATGAGAATTGAGATGACAAGAGAGAAGTGTGGAGAGAGTGAGGAAGAAATGAGAGAGATGTGCAGTGGCATGAGGAGAGTTGAGGAAAGAGAGAGACAAGGACAGAGAGATAAGGTGAGCGAGAGGTGAGGAGAGAGATGGAGATGAGAAGAGAGAGTGAGAGATGAAAAGAGAGAGAGATCAGGGAGAGCGGGGAGTGAGAAATGAGGAGAGAGACGGTATAATGCGACGAGTAGAGAGAGTGATGTGGAGAGAGATATGAGCTGAGAAAGAGATGATGAGAGGGAAATGGGGGAGAGCACAATGAGCAGAGGGAGAGAGCAATGGGGAGAGATGTGGAGACAGAGGGAGCAAAGTTGAGAGAGATATGAGGAGAGAGAGAAAGTAGGAGAGATGTGATTGTGATGAAGAGAGAGAACAATGTGGTGAGAGAGGGAGATCAGTAGAGAGATGAACAGAGAGAGTCAGGTAAGGAAAGAGGGAAATGAGGAGAGAGAGAGGTGAGGGGACTGAGAGAGATGTGGAGAGTGAGAGATGAGGATAGAGTGATGAGAGAGATGTGGAGAGAAACAGATGAGGAGATTGATAGAGATGATGAGGGAGAGCGAGATGAGGTTAGAGAGATGAGGAGAGAGAGAAAGGGGAGAGAGAGATGTGGACAGATAGAGATGAAGAGAAATAGAACAAAGAGGACAGAGATATGAAGAGAGATGAGTAGAGAGAGATGCGAAAAGAGAGATGAGGAGAGAGATGAAAAAGGGAGGTGAACAAAGAAATGAGGAGAGAGTGACGATGAGAGAGAGAACAATTAGGAGAGATATGAGGGGAGAGATGGGGAGAGAGAGATGAGCAGAGAGAGAGAGAACAGAGAAATTCACAGAGGAAAGAGATAAGGGTTGGAGATGAGGGCAGAGAGTGATCAGAAGAGAGCAGAGGAGAGATGAGTTGACAGAAAATGATGTGAGAGAGGATGAGCAGAGAGAGATATGAACAGAAAGAAAGAGATGAGTTTATAGAGATGTGGAGAGAGATGAGGGAAGTAGAGTGAGGAGAGTGAGAGAAATATGGAGAGAGAGAAATGAGTAGAGAAATGAGAGAGAAAGATGTGGAAAGAGATGAGGAGAGAGAGGGAGATGAGGTGATAGGGAGATCAGGAGAGAGAGGAGGAGGGAGAGATGAGTAGAGATGAGGGGAGCGAGATGATGAGAGACAGAGATGAAGAGAGAAATGAGAGAGATATCAGGAGAGAGAGATGAGCAGGAAATAGAGAGATGGGGAGAGAGGTGGACAGAGGGGGGAGATGAGAGAGAGAGAGAGAGAGAGAGAGAGGAGGAGTGAGCAAGAGATGTGACGAGAGAGGAAGAGATCAAGAGAGAGAGATAACAGAGAGACTCAGGTAAGGAGAGAGAGAGTGATGGAAATGAGGAGAGATGTGAGGAGAGTGAGAGAAATGAGGAGAGAAACAGATGAAGAGAGAGATAAAGAGAGAATGTAATGAGGAGAAAGGGAGATGAGGCGGAGAGAGATAATGACAGATAAATGAGGAGAGGGGGATGAAAAGAGAGAGATGTGGACAGAAAGAGGCAAAGAAAGAGAGAACAATGAGGAGAGAGAGGTGGGCAGAGAGAGATGAGGAGAAAGAGGGGGTGAGAGATGAGGAGAGAGTGATGAGGAAATAGAGAGGGGAGAAAGGTGAGGGAGAGATGAAGAGATGGAGAGATGAGGAGATAGGGAGAGAGACAAGAGGAGAGAGAGATGGGGAGAGGAGGTGAGAGACAGAGAGGGAGATGAATTGAGAAAGATGAGAGAGATGGACAGTGGGAAATGTGGAGAGAGGGATAAGGAGAGAGAGATATGGACAGTGGGAGATGTGGAGAGAGGGATAAGGAGAGAGAGAAAAGGAGGGAGAGAAGAGAAGAGAGACAAGAGGAGAGAGGTGAGGAGAGAGTCAATGAGAGGAAGATGTTGAGAGAGATGAGAAAAGGGAGTTGGGGTGAGAGTGAGGAGGAGAGAGATAAGGAGAGAGAGATCAGTGAAGGAAAAGATAAGAGAGAGAGAGTTTCATGATGAGAGATTGAGAGAGAAATGAGGAGAGAAAGACGTGGAGAGAATAGAGAGATGGGGAGAGCAACAGGGAGAGAGAGATGAAGAGAGAGATATAAGGAGAGAGATGAGGAGAGAGATCAGGGGAGGAAGAATTGAGGAAAGAGAGTGACATGATGAGATATTGAGAGAGATGAGGAGAGAGAAGGAGAGATAAGAGAAAGACATGAGAGGGATGAGAGAGCGAGATGAGGGGAGAGATAAGAAGAGAGAGAGATGTGGAGAGAAAGTCAGCCTGAGATCGAGCAGTATCGGGAATAATGGGGGGGAGGGAGAGAGAGTAGGAGTTGGAAGTGACAGATATGAAGTAGTGGGGGAGGTGAGGGGCAAGGGAGTGATGGGGAGTGAGAGAGACGAGGAGAGAGAGATGAAGACAGCAAAGTGAGGAAGGAGAGGGTTGAGGAATGAGATTAGGAGAGAGAGATGAGGTGAGAGAGAAAGACAAGGAGAGAGATGTGGAGAGAGATGAAGAGAGACAGCTGAGGAGACAGAGATGAGAATAGAGATTTGAAAGATAGAGATGAGAGAGAGAATGGAGGAGAGAAAGATATGAGGGGGTGAAAGATGAGGCTGGAGGGAGAGAGCTGAAGTGGGATGGTGAGAGATGGGGGAAGGGAGTGATGGGGAGGGAGAGTGAAGGGGTGGGAGAGAGATGAGGTTGGAGGGAGAGATGGTAGAGAGGGAGAGAGATAGGGGAGGGAGAAAGAAGATGGAAGGAGAGAGATGAGGTGTTGGAAGAGAGATGGGGAGGGAGCGAGATGAGGGTGCAGGAAGAGAGATGAGCGTGGAAGGAGAGATGGGAAGGGAGAGAGCTGAGGTGGAATGGTGAGAGATGGGAGAGGGAAAGAGATGAGGGGGAGGGAGAGAGGTGGGGTGGTGGGAGAGAGATGCGATGGGAAAGGGAGAGAGATCAAGGGGAGGGAGGGAGATGGGATGAGGCAGAATGATGAGGGTGGAGAGAAATGGTGGGGAGGGAGAGAAAGTGGTAGGGTTGGTGAGAGTGATGGGGAATGAGGTGGAGTATCAGTACTTTTGGCTGTGGCTTGTGTGGAGACAGAGAGATTGAAGCGGGTTGATAGTTCACAGACTTTAATGCAAACAGAGTTCAGATGGAAGGGAAAACAATAAATGCTGGGCCGAACAGGGCCATTAACTAAAACCCAGAAATGGAAAATGATGCCAACTGCAGGTGAGAGGAATTACTAAATATAAATCAAATACCACTAGTCTTCAGCATCAGTTGACTCGACAGGCCAATTTTTCAGGCAATGTTGAATGCAAGCAGGCAGTGTAACCTTGCTGTGTTCTGCTCATCACAACAAGCACTTTGACAGGAAGAATGGAGTTAAATACCGTAACAATGAAATAATACTTAGCTGACACGTACATATTCATATATGTATTTGCTGAATCTGCTGCAATGTGAAATGGAGAGAGAGATGAGGAAAGCTTTGGAAAAAGAGATGGGGAGATAGCGAGAGCAAGTGATAGAGAAAGCAATGGAGAGAGTTGGAGTGAGAGATGCAGAGAGAGATTGAGAGAGAAATGGAGATAGAGTTTGACAGAGTGTTTGAGGGAGTGCTGGACAGAGAAATGGGGAGGGAGCAGTGAGATGGAGATGGGTCAAGAGAGCTGTGGAAGGCAATGGAGAAAGATTGAGAGAGTGATGGGGAAAGAGAGAGAGAGGCAGTGATGGAGAGAAATGCAGAGAGAATGCAGAGTGATGGGCAGGGAGAAATGGAGAGGGAGATGGAAAGAGTGAAAGAGATGGAGAGAGGGATTGTGAGAGTAAATGGGGACAGAGCTGGAGAGCTAGAAGGGGAGAGAGATAGGGAGAAATGGAGATAGTGATGGAGGAGAAAACGAATGAGAGATAGAGATAGAGATGGAGAGAGTGAGAGACAGAGATGGGGAGGGTATTGGAGAGAGGAATGGGAAGGGAAGTAGAGAGAGGGATGGAGAATGATGGGAAGAGAGATATGGATGGAGAAATAAACAGAGAGATGAGGAACAAGATGGAGATAGTGGTGGAGAGAGAGTGATCTAATGAAAGATGTAGAGACTCAGAGAGTGATAGGGGGTGAGCGAGGGAGAGATATAGATATATAGAGAGATGAGGAGAGATATGGAGAGAGTAATGGAGGGAGAATTGAGAAGAGAGGCAGAGAGAGAGATGGAGAGTATGATGGAGAAAGTAATAGCAAATGTGGTGGACAGAGTGATGGACAGAGAATTGAAGAGTAAGATGATGGAAAGAGAGAGATAAAGTGAGAGTGATAGGAAGAAATATGGGCAGAGACAGATGGAGAGTGAGGTGTAAAGGGAGATGGTGAATGAGATGGAATTGAAATGGAGAGAGTAATGGGGAGAGAGATGGAAAGAGTGATAGGGCAGAGATATCGACGGGGAGAAAAGGGGGAGAGATAGGAGACAGAGTGGAAAGAAAAACAGATAGAGTTGTAGAGAGTAAGTGTGATAGATGGGGAGAGAGGTGGTGAGTGAACTGGAGTAGAGTTCAAGTGAGACATAGAGAATGGAGAGAGTGATGGAAAGAGAGAGATGCAAAGATGAGAATAGGGAGAGAGTTGGAGAGATTGATAGAGATAGAGATGGAGAAGGAATTGGAGAGAGATGGTGAGATAATGAGAGAGAAGGAGAGTGAGATGGAAAGAGTGATGGAGCAAGGTGAGGAGAAAGATGGGGTGAGATATGGGGTGAGAGATAGGGAGAGAAATGGAGAGTGGCATGGGGAGAGAGATGAAGAGAGAGTGATGGAGGAATGTTGGAGAGATGTGTGATGTTGAGTTGGAGAGAGTGATGTGGAGAGAGATGAGGATAAAAATGGGGTGAGCAATAGAATGAGAGCCGGGTGTATTTAAGGCAGAGAAGTGATAGGTTCTTGATTGGAGATGGCATCAAAGATTATGGGAAGAAGGCTGGGAACTGGGGTTAAGAAGGAGAGAAGAAAGGATCAGCCATGATTCAATGGTGGAGCAGACTCGATGGGCAAGATGGCCCAATTCTGCTCCTATGTCTTATGTTCTTATGTATATCGTGAACAGTTACGGGCTCAGCACCGATCCCTGCGGCACACCGCTCACCACTGATTGCCAACCAGAGTAACACTCATGTATCCCAACTCTCTGCTTTCTATTAGTTAACCAATCCTCTATCCACATCAGCCCCAACTCTATGCATCCTTATCTTATGGATAAGTCTTTTATCAAATGCCTTTCGGAAATCCAAATACTGTAAATCATGTCCATCTGTTCCCCTCTATCCACTATACTTGTTATATCCTCTGAGAACTCCAGACAGATCCAAAGTGTGATGGAGAGATTAATGGAGAGAGATGGAGAGAAATGGAGAGTGTGATGGGGAGAGAGATGGAGTAGAGGGAAAGATAGAGAGAGAGGTGGGGAGAGTGATGGGAAGAACTGGAGAGAGAGGGAGAGAGTAATGGGAGATTTGGATAGAGAGAGATGGGAAGATAGATGGAAGAAGAAAAGGAGAGAGAGCTGGAGGGACAGAAGGTCAGAAGGTTGGAGAAAGCAATGGAGAGGTGTGGAGAGATAGGAAGGGATGGTGACAGAGATGGAGGAACGATGGAGGGATGAGTGATGGAGGGAAAGGTGGAGAGTGAGAGAATTGGAGAAGAACAGATGGGAAAGGTGATGAAGAGAGATGGGGAGAGTGAGATGGAGATAGATGGGAAGTGATGGAGAGAGGATGAGGAAAGAGAGGTATAGAGTGATATGGAGAGAGGGATGAGGAAAAATGTGGGGAGAGCGATGGAGAGTGATGGAAAGAATTGGGGAGAGATGTGGAGAGAGATCAGAGAGAAGTGGGGAGAGTGATGGAGAGGTGGAGAGAGAGAGATGCAGAGACGGATAGTGAGAGAGATCAAATCAAAGTCAAACCAAATCAAGTTCTATTATCATTCAAAACACACATTGATACAGCATTCCTCTGGAGCTAATGGGCAAAACATTCAAAACTGCAAGCATACTTTCAAATCTAGTGAATAACACAATTCAAACTAGGGTGGGAATAATTATTTTCACTCAACAATCAGATATATAGTCCAACACCTGAGTGACAATGTCCGGAAATTGATTGTACATTCTCCTGGCAGTGATCAGATGCACATAGTCCAATCTGTCATTCCACACCCAAACACGATAGGGCAGCACTGATGGGAGAGGCCAGAATTCCAGCTGAACTTAAACATCACACAGTAAATGTTTCCTCGTCTCTCACCTGGTCTGCAGCAGCAGGCAAGCCCAAGGTTTCACATCTCCCCTGTCCTCTGTCCCACCACCAGACAAGGGCAGCAGGCCTGCAGCAGCTTGCATTATCACTGCCCAATGGAGTCTTATGATCACAAGTGAAATGTCTGAGACAATCTCCCACCGTTCCTCTGCAACAACTCTGATGCATCTGAGTACTGGAGGCAACACGGTCTGCATACATGAACAGCTCCTCTGTCTCCTTTGACACCTCAGCCACTATCCCAGCTGGCCACTTCAACAAATCAGCCAGCTCTCTCTCCAACATCCTGGCCGACTTCTCCTCCAGCTTCTGGACTGCCACTTCAACACCTCAGCCAACTCTGTCCAACATCCTTCAGCACCTTAGCCGGCTCCACTGCCACCAACAGTCTAGCTGCTCCGATCAATGAGTAGCACTGCAGTACCTGATTTTCTTGGAGTAGAATTGTCTTTGGACCATAAAAAAATAATTTTACAATGAAAGAAGCACTTTTGGTTGACCCCCAAGAAGCCATTGGATTCTCACACACAGCCATCTTACAGAAATGGATAGAGAGTGATAGAGAGAGAGATGTGAGAGAACTGGAGAGAGTGATGGAGAGAGAGAGATGGGGAGAGAGGTCAAGAGACTGATAGGGAGATGGAGGGAGGGATGGAGAGAGTGATAGGGTGAGATATAGAGAGAGAGGTGGAGAAAGAGGGCAGAGGTGGAGAAATATGGGAGAGATGATATAGCAGTGAATGATGGAGAGAGATGGGGAAAGAGATGTCAAGAGAGATGGAGAGAGAAATAGAGAGTGAGATGGAGAGATTGAAGAAGAAAAGAGGAGAGAGTTTCAGTGTGATGCAGAGAGGTATGGAGAGATTGATGGAAGGAGTGATAGAGGGAGAGATGTGTGAGAGATGGAGAGAAAGATATAGAGAGTTGTAAAGAGAAATTGGGACAGAGATGGAGAGAGTGATGGAGAGAGATGGGGAGAGAGGTGGAGAGATGGGGACAGACTGAGAGAAATGGCGAAAGTGATGTAGAGAGTGATAAAAAGTGATGATGTACAGGAGTGAGATAGATCAGTTAGTTGAATGGTGTCACAGCAACAATCAGCAATTGATTGTGGCTTCAGGAATGGGAAGTCAACAGAATTTAAAGTTGAAAGAGTGAGCAGTTTCAAGTTCCTTAGTGTTAACATCTCTGAGGATCTAACCTGGGCTATTGATGCAATTACAAAGAAGGCACAACAGCTTCACTTCATTAGAAATTGGAGGAGAATTGGAATGTCACCAAAGGCACTCACAGATTTCTACGGATGTACTGTGGATTGCATTCTAACTGGTTGCATCAGCTTCTGGTATGGAGGGGCCACTGGACAATATCAGAAAAAGCTGAGAGAGTTGTAAACTCAGTCATTTTTGTCATGAGCATTAGCCTCCCCCAGCATCAAGGACATCTTCAAAAGGCAATTCCTCAAAAAGGTGACATCCATCATTAAGGACTCCAGCACCCAGAACATGTCCTCTTCTCATTGCTACCACCAAGGAGGAGGTACAGAAGGCTGAAAACACACACTCAACATTTCAGGAACAGCTTCTTCCCCTCCGCCATCAGATTTCAGAATGGACAATTTACCCATGAACACATCCGCAGTATTTTCCCTCTCTTTTTGCACTACTTATATAAATCTATTTTTTTCTAAACTTTTTATTGCAATTTATCATTTTTATTGTTAGGTATTTCATTGTACTGTTGCTGCGTAAGAGCAACTTTCATGACGTATGCTGATGGTAATAATCTGATTCAGATTCTGACAGGGTTTTCACTCTATCTCAGTACAAATGACAATAATAAAATCATTAAGTTATTGCAAGATATTCTAAGGGCCCAGTTATAAAGGCATTTGGATAGATAGGGACTGATTAGGGGTAGTCAACGTGGCCTTTCAATATTCAATGGGTTTCAAAGAGATCCCCCTTCATTCTTCAAAACTCCAGCAAGTTCAGGCCCACAGCCATAAAACACTCCTCATACTTTAAACCTTTCATTTCTGGAATCATTCTTGTGAACCACCGCTTAGATAATGGGCCCCAAAACGCTCAGAATATTCCAAGTGTGGTCTATCCAATGACTAAACCTCAAACCATCCTTTCCGGTTTATGGAGAGAGAGGAAAGATCTTAAAGCGACATGAGGGACATGAAGGTGGGGAGTAGATGGAACAAGCTGCCGAAGGAAGTGGTTGAGGCAGGTATCATTTACAAAGAATTTGGATAGGTACATGGAGGGGAGGGGTTTGGAAGCATGTGGGCCAAATGCAGGTAATTGGGAATGTCTGGGTAGGCACTGTGTTTAGCATGGTCTGGTTGGGCCACTGAACAGGATTGGAAAGAGCTGCAGAAAGCTGTAAACTCAGCCAGCTCCATCACAGGTACTAGCCAGCTCAGTATGCAGGAGCACTGCCTCAAAAAGGCAACATCCATCATTAGGGACCCCCGCCACCCAGGACATGTCTTCTTCTGATTGCTACCGTCAAGGAGGAGGTACTGAAGCCTGAAGACAAGCACTCAACATTTCAGGAACAGCTTCTTCCCTTCTGCCATCAGATTTCTGCCAATGAACCCATGAACACACATTCTGTATTTTCCCTCTCTTATTTAAATTTATATTTTATAAACTTTTATTGTAATTTACCATTTTTATTATTAGATATTACAATGTACTGCTGCTGCAAAATAGCAACTTTCATGACATATGCCGGTGATATTAAACCTGATTCTGACAGGTTCTTTACTGTATCTCAGTACATCTTACAATAATAAAATGGGTAAGTTATTGGAAGATATTCTAAAGGACCAGATTAATGAGTATTTGAGTAGATAAGGATGGATTAGGGGTTATATCGGAGCAGTCAACATGGCTTTGTGCTTGGTAGGTCAGTCTAACCAATCTTATAGCGTTCTTTGAGAAAGTTGCCAGGAAAGTTGATGAATGGACTTCAACAGGGCATTTGACAAGGTCCTGTATGGGAGGTTGGTCCAGAAGTTTCAATTGCTTGGCATTCTACATGAGACGGTAAATCAGATTAGACATTGGCTTTGCAGGAGAAGCCGGAGAGTGATAGTAGAGGGTCGCCTCTCTGAGTGTGACTAGTGGTGTGCCTCAGTGACTGGTGCCTGGTCAATTGTTGTTTGTCACCTATACTGATGATCTGGATAATAATGTAGTAAACTGGATCAGCAAATTTGCAGATGACACCAAGACTGGGAGTGTAGTGGACAGTGAGGAAGACTAGCAAGGCTTGCGGTGGGTTCTGGACCAGCTGGAAAGAAGGTCTGGAAGATGACAGATGGAATTTAATGCAGTCAAGTGTGAGATGTTCCACTTTGGGAAGAGCAACCAGGGTAGGACTTACTTGGTGAGTGGTAGAACAAAGGGATCTGGGAATAGAGATCCATAATTCCTTGAAAGTGGTGTCACAGGTAGATAGAGTCGTGAAAAAATCTTTCAACACATTGGCCTTCATAAATTAATGTATTCTGTACAGGAGATGGATGCTATGCTGAAGTTGTATAAAATGTTGGTGAGGCCAAATTTGGAGTATTGTGTGCAGTTCTGATTATGTACCTACAGGAAATATGTCCATAAGATTGAAAATGTGCGAAGAAATTTTACAAGATGTTGCCAGAACTCGAGGACCTGAGTTATAGGAAAAGATTGAATAGGTTAGGACTTTATTCCTTAGAGTTTAGAAGAAAGAGGGGTGATTTGATAGAGGTATGTAAAATTATGAGGAATATAGATAGAGTGGACAGACATTATCTTTTTCCAAGCAATGAAATGTCAAATACCGGAGAGCATGCATTTAAGATGAGAGGGGTATAATTTCAAAATGCAAGCAAGCTTTTTCCACTGAGGTTGATTGAGACTTCAACTAGAGGTCATGGGCTAAGGATGAAAGGTGAACTACTTAAATACTTAAGGAGCAGCAGAAGCTGAGATGAGATCTGATAGAGTTTATAAGATTATGAGATGCACAGACAGAGTAGACAGACAGTATCTTCTACCCAGAATCAAAATGGAGGGCACTTAGGATGATGGCCCCTAACAGCAACTCCTTTGCCTGCATCTTCAAAAATAGCTCCATTTCTATCTTTAATATCTTTGTTTTTCCTTTTCAGGGTTCTTTTGAAGACTACACCGGAGTACATGCTGACTTCAGTTCTTTGCAGAAATGGAACCTGCTCGCAGGGCCTCATGACTGACCATTTTTTCAATATGCCAAGGACGTGGCCTGGAAGTCTCATGCACCTTCAGGGTGCTGGGTTTTCGTAACTCTGGAGGCAGGCAGATTCTGGGTCGCTGCTGCTGTAAACTGTTGTGTTGTGGGAGTACACAGAAGATCGAAAGCATTGAGCTGGCTGCTGGCTGTGCGCCCAAAGACCCGAGTTCTTTGGGCACAGAGCTTGGAAAAAGCAACATAACAGACTTTTAACACCATAAATTGGCCAGTTGTTTGCTATGTCTCCCCTCTTGCTGTGAAACGGAGACACCTCTTTTTCCCTTATTAGGGAGAGAGGGAGCCTGTGGTATGTCGAACACCGGGTGAACGAGTAGTCTTTGGGGTACTGCAAGTCTGTGTCTTTATTGATGCTTTGCTGCATGCTGGAGTGCTCAGTGGGGGGCGCCGATGGTTTTTGGCCAGTGGGGGTTGCTTTGCTCCTGCTTATGCATGGGAGTAGGGAGTGGGGGGGGGGCTTTGGGTTCTAGCATTTTACTGTCATTCATTCTTTGGGGCACTCCTCTGTTTTCAAGATGTTTCTGAGGAAAAAGAATTTCAGGATGTATATTGTACACATTCCTCTGACATTAAATGTACCTCTTGAAATGTCTAATATTAGAGGGCATGCATTTAAGGTGAAGGGGGTAGGTTCAAAAGAGATACAAGAGGCAAGTGCATTACAGAAAGTGCATTGCCAAGTGCCTGAAATGTGATGCCAGGGATAGTGCTGGAGGGTGATATGATCAAGACAATCATGAAAGGGAGGAATATGGGCATTGTGTAGATAGAAGGGATCAGTTTAGCTGGGCAGTTGAATATGTTTAATTAGCATAGCACACTATAGGGAACACTAAATGCTTTTTCAGATATATAAAGTGCAATATTGTCTTTAATTTTTTTGACAGCTGCACTGAGCAGGAAGATATCTATTACCCAGCCTGAAAACTGTGCATAACTTTGTAATATATTTTGTACTTTGTAATATATCTGCATATTTTGTAAAATGCAGATCAAACAAACTCAAAACATACCTCACAACACAGTAAACAATGTCAGGCAGTCTAAACAACTGATGGGCACAATGGCAAAAGTAAAATGTTTTGACTAGATGGAGTTGGCATTCAGCGTGCCTGCAGGTATTCCTGATTTCCATTTGGTGCTTATTGCTACAAGTGGTAGCAGTGTTGTAACCTGAAACAAAACAATGTACATACATTGAAACTCTAAAATGTTTCATACTAAGGGTGTGGTACATTTATTATTTAGAAAATTTATGTATTACGTTTATTGGCACATAATTTGCAGAGAAGACTCAATGGGGGAATGGCCAAACTCTGCTCCTACAGCTTATGGTCTTATAATTAATTAAAGGGTATTTTACAATCAAATTAGCATAATTTCAAACATATTAATATTACTTAAAAGAAAATCCAGCTGCGCAGTAACAAAGGCCACGTGCTTTTCAGTTATCGCACAGCCATGCACTCACAAGCTTAGAGGGAACAGTGATAAAATGTAAAAGAGAGACGAAAGTGGGTAGTGGAACATTGAAAAATGACAATGGAATGATGACAAGTAAACTCAATGTGTATTTTGCATCAGTCTTCACTGTGGAACACACTAGCTGTATGCCAGAAATCTGAGCTTGTCAGGGGACAGAAGTGAGTGCAGTTGCTATTACTAGGGAGAAGGTCCTTGGGAAGCTGAAAGGTTTGAAGTTAGAAAAGTTACCTGGACCTGATGGATACATACAGAGTAAAAAGAGAGGCAAGAGTGGATATTGGACTGCTGGAAAATGATGCTGGAGAGGTAGTAATGGGAGATAGTGAACTGAACTGAATAAGTATTTTGCATCAGTCTTCACTGTGAAATACACTAGCATTATGGTGGAAGTTCCAGGTGTCGGGGGTATAAAGTGTGTGACGTTACCATTACTATACAGAAGGTTCTTGGTCTGAAGGTAGGTAAATCACCTGGACCTGATGCTGTACACCCCAGGGTTCTGAGAGAGGTGGCTGATGAGATCATGGAGGCAAAAGTTATGATCCTTCAAAAATCACTAGATTCTGGGATGATTCCGGAAGTCTTGGAAATGTCACTCCATTCTTCAAGAAGGGAGGGAAGCAGAAGAAATTAATTAATATGCCAGTTAGTCTGACTTCAGTGGTCGGGACGAGGTCTCAGGGTACTTGGGGGTACATGATAAAATGGGCTGTAGTCAGCATGGTTTCCTCATGGGAACATCTGGCCTGACAAATCTGTTGGAATCCTTTGAAGAGAGAACAAGCAGGATAGACAAAGGAGAATCAGTTGTGTACTTGGAATTATAGAAAGCCTTTGACAAGGTGTCACACATGAACTGCTTAACAAACTACAACCCCATAGTATTACAGGAAAGATTCTGGCATGGATAAAACAGTAGCTGATTGGCAGGAGGCAAAGATGGGAATAAAGGGAGACTTTTCTTGTTGGCTGCCAGTAACTAGTGGTGTTCCACAGGGGTTTGTGTTGGGATCAATTCTTTTTACGTTATATGTCAATAATTTGGATGGTGGGATTGATGGCTTTGTTGCAAAGTTTAGAGATGATATGAAAATAGGTGGGGGGGGGCAGAGAGTTTTGAGGAACTAGAGAGACTATAAGGACTTAGATAGATTAGGAGAATGGGCAAAGAAGTAGCACATGGAATATAGGTTCAGGAAGTGTATGGTCATGCACTTTGGTAGAAGAAATCAAAGGTTTGACTATTTTCTAAGTGAAGAGAAGATACTAAATACTGAGGTGCAAAGGGACTTGACAGTTCTTGTGCAGGATTCCCTAAAGGTTAATTTGCAGGTTGAATCTGTGGTGAGGAAGACAAATGCAATGTTAACATTCATTTCAAGAGGACTAGAATATAAAAGCAAAGATGTAATGTTGAAATTTTATAACGCTCTGGTGAGGATGTGCTGAAACTGGAGAGGGTACAAAGGAAATTCACAAAAATGATTCCAGGATTGAATGGCTTGTCATATGAAGATTGTCTGATGGCTCTGGGCCTGAATTCACTAGAATTCAGAAAAATGAATGGTGACCTCTTTGAAACCTATCGAATGGTGAAAAGCCTTCATAAAGTGGATGTGGAGAGAATGTTTCCCATGGTGGGAGAGTCTGAGACCAGAGGACACAACCTCAGACTATCTCTGTCAGTATCTATCCTGGGCCCAACAAATTGATATAATTACAAAGAAAGTGCAGCAGCAGCAGCTATATTTCACCAGGAGTTTGAGAAGAATTGGTATGTCACCAAAGATGCTCACAAATTTCTAACTGGAGAGCGTTCTAACTGGTTGCATCACCGTCTGGTATGGAGGGACCACTGCATTGGATCGACGTCAACTGCAGAAAGTTGTAAACTCAGCCAGCTCCAAATTGGGCACTAGCCTCCCCAGTATCAAGGACAACTTCAAAAGACAATGCATCAGAAAAGCGGCATCCATTATTAAGGCCTCCCATCTCCCAGGACAAACCTTCTTCTCATTGCTACCATCAGGGCGGAGGTACAGGACCCTGAAGACATACTCTCAATATTTCAAGAACAGCTTCTTCACACCCACCACCAGATTTATGAATGGACGATGAACCCATGAACACCTCCTCAGTATTTTTCTCTCTCTTTTTGTATAAATATTTAATTTATTTTTATATATACACTTTTTATTGTTATTTATAGTTTTAATTACTATGTATTGCAATGTACCACTGCTGCAAAACAACAAATTTCTCTCCATATGCGGGTGATATTGAACCGGATCCTGATCGTGGTTCTGAAGTTCAGGACATTGCAAACTGCCTTGAGCCTTGCCAAGTTATGCAGAGCTGGTCTGCTTTGTGCCTGGTAATGATTTCACAGTCATTAAGATAAGGAGATTAATTACAGAATGTCAGTGCAGTGAAGCAAGTTGGTGCAAGGGGACAAGGTACTTCCACAATGGTCAGAGTGAATGGACCCAGTGCGGTCAGCAGAGATCTGTGACACACTGAGATCCTCACTCCCACTGACACACACACTCCTCACTCCCACTGACCCACACACTCCTCACCCACACTGACCCACACACTCCTCACACTCACTGACACACACACTCCTCACGCCCACTGACCCACACACTCCTCACCCTCACTGACCCACACAATCCTCACTCCCACTGACCCACACACTCCTCACCCACACTGACCCACACACTCCTCACCCACACTGACCCACACACTGCTCACCTCCACTGACCTACACACTCCTCACCCTCACTGACGCACACACTCCTCACTCCCACTGACCCACACACTCCTCACTCCCACTGACCCACACACTCCTCACCCACACTGACCCACACACTCCTCACTCCCACTGACCCACACACTCCTCACCCACACTGACCCACACACTCCTCACTCTCACTGACACACACACTCCTCACTCCCACTGACCCACACACTCCTCACCCACACTGACCCACACACTCCTCACCCACACTGACCCACACACTCCTCACTCCCACTGACCCACACACTCCTCACCCACACTGACCCACACACTCCTCACCTCCACTGACCCACACACTCCTCACCCACACTGACCCACACACTCCTCACCCACAATGACCCACACACTCCTCACCCACACTGACCCACACACTCCTCACTCCCACTGACACACACACTCCTCACTCCCACTGACCCACACACTCCTCACCCACACTGACCCACACACTCCTCACCTCCACTGACCCACACACTGCTCACCCACACTGACCCACACACTCCTCACTCCCACTGACACACACACTTCTCACTCCCACTGACCCACACACTCCTCACCCACACTGACCCACACACTCCTCACCCACACTGACCCACACACTCCTCACCCACACTGACCCACACACTCCTCACTCCCACTGACACACACACTCCTCACTCCCACTGACCCACACACTCCTCACCCACACTGACCCACACACTCCTCACCTCCACTGACCCACACACTCCTCACCCACACTGACCCACACACTCCTCACTCCCACTGACCCACACACTCCTCATCCACACTGACCCACACACTCCTCACCCACACTGACCCACACACTCCTCACTCCCACTGACCCACACACTCCTCACCCACACTGACCCACACACTGCTCACCCACACTGACCCACACACTCCTCACACTCACTGACCCACACACTCCTCACCACCACTGACCCACACACGCCTCACACTCACTGACCCACACACTCCTCACCACCACTGACCCACACACTCCTCACCCACACTGACCCACACACTCCTCACACTCACTGACCCACACACTCCTCACCCACACTGACCCACACACTCCTCACCCACAATGACCCACACACTCCTCACCCACACTGACCCACACACTCCTCACTCCCACTGAACCACACACTCCTCACCCACACTGACCCACACACTCCTCACCCACAATGACCCACACACTCCTCACCCACACTGACCCACACACTCCTCACTCCCACTGACCCACACACTCCTCACCCACACTGACCCACACACTCCTCACTCCCACTGTCCCACACACTCCTCACCCACACTGACCCACACACTCCTCACCCACAATGACCCACACACTCCTCACCCACACTGACCCACACACTCCTCACTCCCACTGACCCACACACTCCTCACCCACACTGACCCACACACTCCTCACACTCACTGACCCACACACTCCTCACCCACACTGACCCACACACTCCTCACCCACAATGACCCACACACTCCTCACCCACACTGACCCACACACTCCTCACCCACACTGACCCACACACTCCTCACCCACAATGACCCACACACTCCTCACCCACACTGACCCACACACTCCTCACTCCCACTGACCCACACACTCCTCACTCCCACTGACCCACACACTCCTCACCCACACTGACCCACACACTACTCACTCCCACTGACCCACACACTCCTCACCCACACTGACCCACACACTCCTCACCCACAATGACCCACACACTCCTCACCCACACTGACCCACACACTCCTCACTCCCACTGACCCACACACTCCTCACTCCCACTGACCCACACACTCCTCACCCACACTGACCCACACACTACTCACTCCCACTGACCCACACACTCCTCACCCACACTGACCCACACACTCCTCACCCACAATGACCCACACACTCCTCACCCACACTGACCCACACACTCCTCACTCCCACTGACCCACACACTCCTCACCCACACTGACCCACACACTCCTCACTCCCACTGACCCACACACTCCTCACCCACACTGACCCACACACTGCTCACCTCCACTGACCCACACACTCCTCACCCTCACTGACCCACACACTCCTCACTCTCACTGACACACACTCCTCATCCACACTGACCCACACACTGCTCACCTCCACTGACCCACACACTCCTCACCCTCACTGACCCACACACTCCTCACCCTCACTGACCCACACACTCCTCACTCTCACTGACACACACACTCCTCACTCCCACTGACCCACACACTGCTCACCCTCACTGACCCACACACTCCTCACTCCCACTGACCCACACACTCCTCACCCACACTGACCCACACACTCCTCACTCTCACTGACCCACACACTCCTCACCCACACTGACCCACACACTCCTCACCTCCACTGACCCACACACTCCTCACTCCCACTGACCCACACACTTCTCACACTCACTGACCCACACACTCACCTCCACTGACCCACACACTCCTCACACTCACTGACCCACACACTCCTCACCCACACTGACCCACACACTCCTCACTCTCACTGACCCACACACTCCTCACCCACACTGACCCACACACTCCTCACCCACACTGACCCACACACTGCTCAAACTCACTGACCCACACACTCCTCACCCACACTGACCCACACACTCCTCACTCTCACTGACCCACACACTCCTCACCACCACTGACCCACACACTCCTCACACTCACTGACCCACACACTCCTCACCACCACTGACCCACACACTCCTCACCCACACTGACCCACACACTCCTCACCCACACTGACCCACACACCCCTCACACTCACTGACCCACACACTCCTCACCACCACTGACCCACACACTCCTCACACTCACTGACCCACACACTCCTCACCACCACTGACCCACACACTCCTCACCCACACTGACCCACACACTGCTCAAACTCACTGACCCACACACTCCTCACCCACAATGACCCACACACTCAACTCCACTGACCCACACACTCCTCACACTCACTGACCCACACACTCCTCACCACCACTGACTCACACACTCCTCACCCACACTGACCCACACACTCCTCACACTCACTGACCCACACACTCCTCACCCACACTGACCCACACACTCCTCACCCACAATGACCCACACACTCCTCACCCACACTGACCCACACACTCCTCACTCCCACTGACCCACACACTCCTCACCCACACTGACCCACACACTCCTCACCCACAATGACCCACACACTCCTCACCCACACTGACCCACACACTCCTCACTCCCACTGACCCACACACTCCTCACCCACACTGACCCACACACTCCTCACTCCCACTGACCCACACACTCCTCACTCCCACTGACCCACACACTCCTCACCCACACTGACCCACACACTGCTCACCTCCACTGACCCACACACTCCTCACCCTCACTGACCCACACACTCCTCACTCTCACTGACACACACTCCTCATCCACACTGACCCACACACTGCTCACCTCCACTGACCCACACACTCCTCACCCTCACTGACCCACACACTCCTCACTCTCACTGACACACACTCCTCATCCACACTGACCCACACACTGCTCACCTCCACTGACCCACACACTCCTCACCCTCACTGACCCACACACTCCTCACCCTCACTGACCCACACACTCCTCACTCTCACTGACACACACTCCTCATCCACACTGACACACACACTCCTCACTCCCACTGACCCACACACTGCTCACCCTCACTGACCCACACACTCCTCACTCCCACTGACCCACACACTCCTCACCCACACTGACCCACACACTCCTCACTCTCACTGACCCACACACTCCTCACCCACACTGACCCACACACTCCTCACTCTCACTGACCCACACTCTCCTCACCACCACTGACCCACACACTCCTCACACTCTCTGACCCACACACTCCTCACCACCACTGACCCACACACTCCTCACCCACACTGACCCACACACTCCTCACCCACACTGACCCACACACCCCTCACACTCACTGACCCACACACTCCTCACCACCACTGACCCACACACTCCTCACACTCACTGACCCACACACTCCTCACCACCACTGACCCACACACTCCTCACCCACACTGACCCACACACTCCTCACCCACAATGACCCACACACTCACCTCCACTGACCCACACACTCCTCACCCACACTGACCCACACACTCCTCACACTCACTGACCCACACACTCCTCACCCACACTGACCCACACACTCCTCACCCACAATGACCCACACACTCCTCACCCACACTGACCCACACACTCCTCACTCCCACTGACCCACACACTCCTCACCCACACTGACCCACACACTCCTCACCCTCACTGACCCACACACTCCTCACTCTCACTGACACACACACTCCTCACTCCCACTGACCCACACACTGCTCACCCTCACTGACCCACACACTCCTCACTCCCACTGACCCACACACTCCTCACCCACACTGACCCACACACTCCTCACTCTCACTGACCCACACACTCCTCACCCACACTGACCCACACACTCCTCACCTCCACTGACCCACACACTCCTCACTCCCACTGACCCACACACTTCTCACACTCACTGACCCACACACTCCTCACCCACACTGACCCACACACTCCTCACTCTCACTGACCCACACACTCCTCACCCACACTGACCCACACACTCCTCACACTCACTGACCCACACACTCCTCACCCACACTGACCCACACACTCCTCACTCTCACTGACCCACACACTCCTCACCCACACTGACCCACACACTCCTCACCCACACTGACCCACACACCCCTCACACTCACTGACCCACACACTCCTCACTCCCACTGACCCACACACCCCTCACCCACACTGACCCACACACTCCTCACCCACACTGACCCACACACTCCTCACACTCACTGACCCACACACTCCTCACCCACACCCCACCCAAACACTCCTCACCCACACTGACCCACACACTCCTCACCCACACCCCACCCAAACACTCCTCACCCTCACTGACCCACACACTCCTCACCCATCTCCTACTCAAACACTCCTCACCCACACCCCACCCAAACACTCTTCACCCACAATGACCCACACACTCCTCACCCACACTGACCCACACACTCCTCACACTCACTGACCCACACACTCCTCACCCACACCCCACCCAAACACTCCTCACCCACACTGACCCACACACTCCTCACCCACACCCCACCCAAACACTCCTCACCCTCACTGACCCACACACTCCTCACCCATCTCCTACTCAAACACTCTTCACCCACACTGACCCACACACTCCCCACCCTCACTGACCCACACACTCCTCACCCATCTCCTACTCAAACACTCCTCACCCACCCCCCACCCAAACACTCCTGACCCACACTGACCCACACACTCTTCACCACCACTGACCCACACACTCCTCACCCACACTCCACCCAAACACTCCTTACCACACACTCCTCACCCACACTGACCCACACACTCTTCACCACCACTGACCCACACACTGCTCACCTCCACTGACCCACACACTCCTCACCCACATCCCACCCAAACACTCCTCGCCACACACTCCTCACCCACGCCCTACCCAAACATTCCTCGCCACACTCTCCCCACCCACGCCCTACCCAAACACTCCTCGCCACACTCTCCCCACCATCATACTGCTCACCCACACAGTTGAGGTCCTATTGTGAGGGTCTTTTGGGCTTCACTCGTTGATGGGTTCTGATCTCCAGCTCTCTCCATCCCTCCAGCCCATTGTCGACACTGGGAGCTGGGTTCCCTCCCACCTCCTGATAACTCCATCCACACACTCTCCACATCCCCAAGCTCCCCACCATCATACTCCCTATCCACACACTCCCCACCCTAAACAATTTACCCTCACACAGTCCAGAGTCGGCACTGGGAGCTGTGTTCCCTCCCCACCCCGTCGACACCCCCACCCACAGCCATCTTGCTTTTATCAATGATCATTATAATTGAAAAGCTTCAGCTCATTCAGAAGGCCACTGCTAGTCAGATAAAACTTCTCAGGATATAGTTTCATCAACAAGAACAGGAATCAACACTCCACGTATGCGTATGAAATTCTGATAAGAAGTATACAGCATGAAATTTAAATGAGGACACAATCCAGAAAAACGAAGACACTATCATTATTGAATAAAAAGTTAAGCAATGGACGAGCAGACTCCTCTATGGAAGACATCCCACGAGCTGAGCAGACTAGAGGCCGACAAGGAAACGTTGAACATGCAGCTCAGAGTTGGAGATCTCTTCCCAGAAACAGAAGGGTTTCTGTGGCAATACAGGAGCAGATAGTCAACAAAACGAATAATCAAAAATACACAATAAAAGACCAACAAATTCCAGATGATAATTGATGAGTTGCTGGGTCCTTGAAAGCCAGTCCGTAAGCTGTGGAATGAGTTCAGTGATGGAGCAAGTGAAGTTTAGTGAAGTTATTCTCTTTGGTTGAAGAGCCTGATGGCTGAGCAGTAATAACTGTTCCTGAACCTGGTGATGTGGGTTCTGAGGCTCCTGTACCTCTTTCCTGATGGAAGGAAGATGAAGCAGCGAGGAAAGAGCATGGTCTGGATGGTGGGGTGTTTGATGATGTTTGCTGCGTTCTTGTTGCCGAGCTTCTTGTAGATGCACTCATTGGTGGGGAGGGCTTTTCCTGTGCTGCACTGGGCTGTATCCACTACTTTTTGGAGGTTGTTCCATTCTTGGGCATTGGTGTTTCTGTACCAGGCCACGATGCAATCAATCAGAATACTCTCCACTGTGCACCTACAGAAGTTAGTCAAAGTTTTAGATGACATTCCAAATCTAAGAAAGTAGAGGCACTGATGTGCCCACTTCGCAATCGTGCATACATGGTGCTCCCAGGATTGACCCTCAGAGAGGAATTTAGAGTTGCTGGCCCTCTCTATCTCTGATCCCTGATGAGGACTTGCTCACGGTCCTCTGATTTTCTCCTCCTGTAATCAATAATCAGCTCCTTGATGTTGCTTCACCACTCCTACACCGCCTCTGGGCCTGAACTCTGGAACCTCCTCCCCAACAGTGCCAAGGGAGCACCTTCCATCTTCTCAAGGGCAGTTAGGGAGGGACAATGTGCTGAACAATGCCTCATCCCCCCCCTCACCAAAAAAAGATTATTGAATCAAATATTAGTTTTCCATCTTGCTCTATGTGAAGGAGAGCTTGGACTCCATCTCCCCAAACTTTTTCTTTGTCCAGAAAACGAGGTTCAAAAGGTTCATTTTAATATCAGAGAACGTATACACTATACAACCTAAAATTTGTTCACAAAATCCATGAAATAAGAAACCCCATTGAATGAATGACAGAAACACCAAAGTCCCGAAGACCCCCTTCCCCCATCCTTCGCACAAACAGCATCAAACCCCCTCCTGCCCAACTGCACCAGCAAACTTCCCAACCATGCAAGCAACAGCAGCAGCTCCCAAAGATCCACAGTCCACAAACCAGCACCTCAGATCTCAGAGGCTCTCTCTCCCAGTGAGGGAGATGGAGGTGGCTCCTGCAATGAGAGCAGAAACCAGCAACTTGCCATTCCCATGATACAATCTTCTGCATTGCTTCTCCAAGCCATCTGTCTCGAAGACCGACAGGCTCTCTTTATCCATGAAAAGAGAGAGAGAGGTATCATTCAAGTACCAGGGCCTTCCTCCGACAGCAGCCAGACCCGCTGCCTGCTGTCTCGGTGTTCCAGTCTCCCACAACACTTCAGTAAGTGAAATCAGTGAGGAACCAGGATGTCCACGGGGCTGCTCCCAACCCTGAGGTCACACGTCTTCCAGGCCAATCTTGGATAGATAGTGAAGTGCTTGACCCTATAGTCGGTCCGAAAACCCACCGCTTCCGAAGATCACGGCCTCTGACAGAATTACAATCACCTTGAAGAGAACAAAGGAAGCCATGACAAGACAAATAAGCTGTTTCTTAGATGAACTGGAAGGAGTCGCCTTGGTCTGCAGGATCTGCTGGAGCCATCTTTCCTCGCTCCAGGCAGCAAGAGTTCTGTAACTGCTTATTCACTTCCACGGATGCTGCCTGGCCTGCTGAGTTCCTCCAGCATTTTGTGTATGTTTCAGAATCTCTTGTGTTTATGATGCACCGATCTGCGCTGTAGGATGAAACGGAGCACCCAGAGAGAAAGTACTGTTCTCACAGGGCGATCCTGCAGACTCCACATGGACAGGGCCGAAGGTCAGGATTGAACCTGTGTCTCTGACACTCCACTGTGCCACTGTGCTGGGTGACTGTTTCCCTGCTAGGTCACAGTCAGTGCTTAGAGACTGAGAGACAGATGGTTAACTTCACCCAGGTCGGCCCTCAGAAATTAGTGTCATTTCCTGCAGCCCGCAGCCTGCCCAAAGTAAACACAACTTCAAAGCAAGCCTCTTCTTGCTGCTACCATTGAGGGCGAGGTGCAGGAGCCTTGGCCAAATGCACTTGCGTCCGTGCGGAATTTGTCTCCGTGGCTGTGAACTCCCTTTCCGGGATTCTGCAGTTCATGATCCCTCTATTATCTTCTTTTTAATTGTTGGCACAATTTGTTCTTTTTTCACACATTTGATGGCCGACTTTTTTCTGTGTAGGGGTTTTCATGGATTCTATTGTGTTCCTTTGTTTTGTGGCTGACTGCAAGATGAATTTCTAGGTTGTATATAATTATTATAATTTACTAAAAACTGCAGTCATTTGTCCATTATGTGCTGTGTTGTATGATGTGGGCGATGATGGTTTTTCATGACCATGATTGTTCCTGGCAAATTTTTCTACAGAAGTGGTTTACCATTCCCTTCTTCTGGGCAGTGTCTTTACAAGACGGGTGACCCCAGCCATTATCAATACCCTTCAGTGGTCACATAACCAGGACCGGCTGCTCGTACAACCATCCACCACGTGCTCCCATGGAGTCACATGACCCTGATCGGGGGGGCTAAGCAGGTGCTACACCTTGCCCAAGTGTGACCTGCAGACCAGTGGAAGGAAAGAGCACCTCCCTCCCTTTGGTACAGCTATACCTCCAGTCCGCCACCCTGATGGCACACATACTTTGAAAATAGATGTGCTTTGAACTTCCCATCAAAGAAAAATAAAGAGCACTCAGCTTTTGAAACATTTGGGGTGTCCAGAGCCAGGATGGAGGAGATAGATGTATCCTTGGTAAGCAGAGATGTTACAGGAGTTGGAGAAAGGGAGATGCCATTTTGCTGAATGGAAGAACAGACTTCAGAATCAGAATGAGAATCAGGTTTATTATCACCGGCATGTGTCCTGAAATTCATTAACATTGCAGCAGCAGTTCAATGCAATACATGAAAATATAGATAAAAGTGAATTACAGGAATTATATTAAATCGTTAAATTAAAAATAATGCAAAAACAGAAAGAATTACAAAAGTGAGGTAGAGTTCATGGGTGCAATGTCCATTTAGGAATTGAATGACAGAGGGGAAGAAGCTGTTCCTGAATCGCTGAGTGTGCCTTCAGGCTTCTATCTCTCCTACAGCATGTCCTGAGTGGTGGGAGTCCTTAATGATGGATGCTGCCTTCTCAGGCATCGCTCATTAAAGCTGTCTTGGATACTACAGTGGCTAGTACCCATGATGGAGGTCACAAATTTTACAACTTTCTGTAACTTCTTTTGCTCACGTGCAGTAGCAAGCCCACCCCCCCGCCCCCCGCCCGTACCAGAATGCGGCCAGTCAGAATGCTCTCCACAGTACATCTGTAGAAGTTTTCGAGTGTTTTCGGTGACAAACCAAATCTCCTCAAACTCCTATATACCCACTTTTTTGCCTTCTTTATAACTGCATTGATATGTTGGGACCAGATTATATCCTCAGAGATCGTGACACTCAGGAACTTGAAGCTCACTCTCTCCACTTCTGATCTGTCTATGAGGATTGGTTTGTCTTCCCTCATGTTACCCTTCCCGAAGTCCATAATCAGCTTTTTGATCTTACTGATGTTGAGTGCCAGGTTGTTGCTGTGACCCCACTCAAATAACTGGTATATCTTGCTCCAATACACCCTCTCGTTACTATCTGAGATCCTGCCAACAATGGTTGTACCATAAACATGAGGAAATCTGCAGATGCTGGAAATTCAAGCAGCACATACAAAATGCTGGTGGAATGCAGCAGGACGGACGAAGGGTCTCGGCCCGAAACATCGACTGTACTTCTTCCTATAGATGCTGCCTGGCCTGCTGCATTCCACCAGCATTTTGTGAATGGTTGTATCATCAACGAATTTAGAGATGGCATATGAGCTGTGCCTTTTCAGCGATAGGATGGGCTGACTGACACTGGCTTTCCCCTGTTTACAGATTCACAGATTCATAGAGTTATCCAGCCCAGACAAACAGGCCCTTCAGCCAAATAAATCCATGCTGACCAAGGTGCTCATCTATACTAATCCCATTTCCTATTATTTGGCCCATATTTCCCTAAACTTTTCAGATCCATGTAGCTGCTCAGAAGTCGAAATTGTACCCACCTGTAGCACACCATACCTTCACCAGCTGTGCAACAGTTACCCCTCACATGCACTTTGAATCTTGTTCCATTTCACCTTAAGCCTTTGTCCCTTAGATTTAGACTCCTCTACCCCGGGAAAAGACTGTGACCATCCATCGAGAGATTCCAATTTATTTATCACACGGACATTGAGAGAGAGAGAGAGGGAGAGAGAGAGAGAGAGTGTGTGTGTGTGTGTGTGTGTGTGTGTGTGTGTGTGTGTGTGTGTGTGTGTGTGTGTGTCTGTGCTTGTATGTCAGTGTGTGTTTGTATGTGTGTCTGTGTTTCAGTGTGTGTGTGTTATGGAACAAGCAGTGAATGTGGATGTGTGGATGTCCTGGCCTAGGAAGGCAGCAGCTGGCTCAACTTTGCTCTCACACATCCCTTTGGACATCTGGTTGGAGCTGGTGGTGGGTTCCAGCTCCTGGCCCCACTCTGGGCCCCTCTGTCTCCCCAGACCCAGACCAGAACAGCTGGGTCTGTGGTATGCCTTGCTTTGCTGTGAAATGGGCCATTAGTATAACACTATTACAGCAACGGTGACAAGTTCGACTGCCTGCACTGACTGTGAAGAGTTTGTACGCTCTCCCTGTTGCCACCTGGTTTCCTCCCATTTTCCAAAGATATTTTTGCTTGGGGTAGTGGTTTGTGGGCATGCTGCGTTGGGCCAGTACGGTACTGCAGTGTAGAAATTCTAATCGCTCAATCTCTCACCTCTAATGCCCTTTTGTTTTTAGCCGCTTCACCCTGGGAAAAAACTCATGCATTCACCCTGTCTAAGCTCCTTGTGATCTCATCCAGTTATGCCTCAATTTCCTTCATTCCAAGGATCAAAATTATAAAACATTGGAGCAGAATTAGGCAATTTGGCCTTTCAAGTTTGCTCTGCCATTCCATCATGGTGGATTTACCATCCTTCTCAATCCCATTCTCCTGCCTTCTCCCTGTAACCTTTGACACCCTGACAAATGGTCCATTGCTGTTTATCATCTATATCAATGATCTGGTTAACTGGGTCAGCAGGTTTGCGGACACACCAAGACTGGGGCTGTAGCAGACAGCAAGTAAGGATATAATGGCTTGCAGAGGGGTCTGGACAGCTAGAAAAATGGCATATGGAATTTAATGTAGACCATTGGAGGTTTCGCCTGTTAGTAGGACCAAACGGGATAGGTCTTGCATAGTGAATGGTAGGGCACTGAGGAGTTTGGTAGAACAAAGGGATCTGGGAATACAGGTCCATAGTTCATTGGCGTCAAGGGGGGATAAGGTCATAAAGAAAGCTTTTGGCACATTGGCTTTTATAAAGCAAAGTACTGGGTGCAGGAGATGGGATGTTATATTAGAAGTTGTATAAGATGATAGAAAAACCTAATTTGTAGTATTGAGTGCGGTTTTGGTCACCTACTTACAGGAAAGGTGTAAACAAGGTTGAAAGAGTACAGAGAAAATTTACAAGGATGTTACTGGGTTTGGAGGACCAGAGTTAGAAGGAAAGATTGTACGTTAGGACTTTATTCCTCAGAAAGTAGGAGATTGAGAGGAGATTATATAGAAGTATACACAATTATAAGGGGTATAGATAGAGTAAATGCAAGCACACCGAGGTTTGGTGTGACTACAACCATAGTCATGGGTTAAGGATGAAAGGAGAAAAGTTTAAGGGGAACATGACAGGAAACTTTCTCACTCAGGTTTGTGAGAGCGTGGAATGAGCACAATTTTAACGTTTAAGGGGAGTTTGGACAGGTACATGGATGGTAGATGTATGGAGGGCTATGGTCTCGGTGCAGGGCATTAGGAATAGGCAGTTTAAATAGCTCAGCACTGACTAGATGGGCCCAAGGGCCTGTTCCTGTGCTGTGCTCTACGACTATAATCAAGAATCTATCAACTCCGCATTAAATATTCCCATTGTCATGACCTCCACAGCCATCTCTGACAATGAATTCCACAGATTCACCACCCTCTGGCTAGAGAAATTCCTTCAAGTCTCTGTACTAAATAAATGCCCCTCTATCCTCTCCACATCTCCATTCTGTCTAGGCCTTTAAACATTCAATAAGTTTCAATAAGATTCACCCTCATCTTTCTGAACTCCAACAAGTACAGGCACTGAACTATCAAATGCTCCTTATATGTTAACCCTTTTATTCCCTTTTACTCTCCGGCTCCTCTCCAATGCCAGTACATTTTTTTTAGATAAGGAGCCAAAACTGCTCACAATACTCCAAGTACAATCTGACCAGTGCCTTATAAAGCCTCAGGATCATATCCTTACTCTTATATTCTAGACCTCTTGAAATAAATGCTGACTTTGCATTTGCCTTCCTCACCACCTTTGGGGAATCCTGTGAGAGGTGAGAGGTCTTCCAAGTCCCTTTGCACTTTGGATTTCTGAATCTTTGCCTCATTCAGAAAACATCCATGCTTTAATTCCTTCTACCAAAGTGCATGACCATACATTTCCCGACCTTATATTCCATCTGCCACTTTGTCCATTCTCCCAATCTGTCAAAGTCGTTCTGCAGCTTCTCTGCTTCCTCAGCACTAACCGCCTCACCACCTATCTATGTCATCCGGAAATTGGCCACAAAGCCATCAATTCTGTCATCCAAGTCATTGATATATAACATAAAAAGAATCGGTACCAACACTGACCCCTGGGGGGCACCACTAGTCACTGGCAGCCAGTCAGAAAAGGCCCCCATTATTCCCACTCTTTGCCTCCTGCCAATCAGCCAATGTTTTATCCCTGCTAGCATCTTTCCTGCAACACCATGAGATTTTAACTTGTTAAGCAGCCTCATGTGTGACTCCTTGTCAAACGCCTTCTGAAAATCCAAGTTCACAACATCAACCAAGCCTGCTTGTTACTTCCCCAAAGTATTCCAACAGGTTTGTCAGGGAAGGTTTTCCCTTGAGAAAACCATGCTGTTTGTTCACTAGTACCTGAGAACTGTGAAGAATTCTAGAGGAGTTTTTGCATTAAATACTCGTGTTCTTGAGTACAGAGCATACAAGTCAGGAAGTCATAGTTCAGCTGTATAAGGGCTTAGTTACACCACACTTGGAGTACTGCATTCAATTCTGGTCACCCAATTATAGGAAGAGAGGGTCCAGAGAATACTTACCAGGAATCTATAACTTTAATCAAGAATCTATCAACCTCTGTATTAAATATACTCCACAGTTGTTTGTGGCAATGAATTGCACAGATTCACTACCCTCAGGCTAAAGAAATTCCTTCAAATCTCTGTACTAAATGAACAGGATATGCGATAATGGGAGGTTGGACAAATTTAGGGTTGTATTCTCTGGAGCTTCAGAGGTTGAGGGGAGATCTGATAAGATTATGAGAGGTGTAAATAGAACAGACAACCTGAATCTTTGTTCCCAAGGCAGAAATGTCCAAAACTTGAGGACGTGCATTTAAGATGGGGAGGGGGGGATAGTGTGAGAGCAATGTGAGGGGCAAGATCTTTACACGGAGAGTGGTGGGTGCTTGCCAGGGGCAGTGGTGGAAGTAGATTTAAATATTTTTTATATATTAAGTGATACAACGCGGAATAGGCCCAACAAACTGCACTGCCCAGCAACCCACTGATTCAATCCTGGCATAATCACAGGATAATTAACTAACTGGTTCACCTTTGCACTGTGGGAGGAAACTGGAGCACCTGGGAGAAATTAACATGGTCAAGGAAATGATGTACAAACTTCTTCCGGGCACCATCAGCATTAAACTCTGAACTCTGATGCCCCGAGCTGTGATTGTGTAGCACTAGCCACTACACTACCGTTGAATCCTCCAGATAGAGGTGTGATAGAGTCTTTAGATAGACACATGAATATGCAGTGAGTGGTAGGAATTGGATCGTGCGCAGGCCAAAGAGGTTTAGTTGAATTTGGCATCATGACCCACACAGATATTGTGGGCTGAATGGCCTGTTCCTGAGCCGGACTGTGATTGGTTGATTACTGTCATGTGTGCCAAGTTTACACCAACCAGAAACACAATCTCACCACTTCAGTACATTGAGTTAGGACAAGGTGTGACAATAATGGAAGCAACTCACACGGAGAGAAAATACAAGAGATGGAGGCACAAAAAGAATCGGGATTCCCGAAAGGTTAACGTGCAGGTTGATAGTGTGATGAGGAGGGCAAAAGCCACGTTAACATTTCAGGGCTAGAATATAAAAGCAAAGATGTAATGTTGAGACTTTATAAAGCACTGGTGAGGCCTCACTTGGAATATTGTGAGCAGTTTTGTGCCCCTTTTCTTAGAAAGGATGTGACTGGAGCGGGTTCAAAGGAGATGCATGAAAATGATTCCAGGATTGAACGGCTTGCAGTATGAAAAGCATTTGATGGCTCTGGGCCTATATTGGCCAGAACTCTGAAGAACGAGGGGTGACTTCATTGAAACCTATCGAATGGTGAAAGGCCTTGATAGAGTGGATGTGGAAAGGATGTTTTCTATAGCGGGAGAGTCTAACACCTGAGGACACAGCATCAGAACAGAGGGGCATCCTTTTAGAATGAAGATGAGGAGGAATTTCTTTAGCCAGAGAGCAGTGAATCTGTGGAATTCATTGACACAGGCAGCTGTGGAGGCCAAGCCTTTATGTATATTTAAGTCAGAGGATGATAAGAGTCTTGACTGGTCAGGGCATAAAGGGACACAGGGAGAAGGCAGGAGGAAGGGGCTGAGAGGAAAATTCGATCAGCCATGATGAGATGGTGGAGCAGACTCGATGGGCCAAATGCGCCTATATCTTATGGTCTTACATTTTTAAAATGCTAGAGTACAGCAGTCAGGCAGCAGCTATCAAGATGAATAAACTGTCAATGTTTCAGGCCGAGACTCTTCATCAGGACTGGAAAGGAAGGGGAAAGACACCAGAATAAAAAGATGGGGGGAGGGGTGGAAGGATAGGAAAGGTAAAGGGCTGAATCTTATAGGAGAGGAGAGTGGACCACAGGAGAAAGGAAAGGAGGAGGGGCACTGGGGGAAATGTCAGGCAGCTGGGAAGAGGTAGAAGTTCAAAGTGGGGAATCAAGGAGGGGGGAGGAAATATGTTTACTGGAAACAGAAATGGATTTTCATGCCATCAGGTTGGAGGGGTACAGATGGAATATAAGGTGTTGTTCCTCCACCCAGAGGTGGCCTCATCATAGCACTAGAGGAGGCCATGGACCGACATGTCGGAACAGGAACGAGAATCTGAATTGTAATGTTTGGTCACCAGGAAGTTCCACTTCTGGCGGTTGTAGCGGAGGTGCTCGATGCGGAGTAAAGTGTTACAGTTAACAGAGAAAGTGCAAGATCATAATGGTAGCTTGTGAGGTCAGGAGGCCATCTTAGCATCCTAGGGAACCATTCAATACTTACAACAGAAGCTGCTGTTGAATCTGGCGGTACATGCTTTGAGGCTTTTGTATTTTCTACCTGATGAGAGAGGGGAGAAGAGAGAAGGTCCAGGGTGGGTGAGGTGTTTCATTATACTGGCTGCCTTACCCAGGCAGTGGGAAGTGTAGGCAGAGACTATGGAGTGCAGGCTGGTTTCTGCGATGTTCTGAGCTGTGTCCACAACCCTCTGAAGTTTCTTGTGGTCACAGGCAGAAGCACTAGCCATACCAGGCCATGATGCATTAGAATAGGATGACATCAATAAAAGTCAGTGAGGGGTCAATAAGCAATGTTGAATTTCTTCAGCCTCCCCAGGAGGAAAAGGGCTTGATGTGGTTTCTCCACAGCCAAAGAGTAATCAGGGCAAATTGAAATATTATAAAGAGTGGCCACTTTATTTGCTTGTTAATGCAAACATCAGATCAGCCAATCATGGCAGCAACTCAGTGCGTAACAACATGCAGGATTGTCAAGAAGTTCAGCTGTTGTTCAGACCAAACATCAGACTGGGGAAGAAATGTGACTTTGACCATGGAATGATTGTCAGTGCCAGGCGGGGTGGTTTGAGTATCTCAGAAACTGCTGATCTCCTGGGGTTTTCATGCACAATAGTCTCTAGAGTTTACAGAAAATGCTGTGAAAAACAATGAAAGAAATCCAATGAGTGTCAGCTCTGCAGGCAAAGCCACCTTATTCATGAGAGAGGTCAGAGGAGAATGGCAGACTGGTTTAGGCTGACAGGAAGGTGATAAGAGGAAATCTGCAGGTGCTGAAAATTCAAGCAACACCCACAAAATGCTGGTGGAACGCAGCAGGCCAGGCAGCATCTGTAGGAAGAAGTACAGTTGACGTTTCGGGTAAAAAAGAAAAGATAGTAAGAGATTTGAAAGTAGGAGGGGGAGGGAGAAATCTGAAATGGTAGGAGAAGACTGGTTGGAGGGGGTGGAGTGAAGCTACGAGCTGAAAAGGTGATTGGCAAAAGGGGTACAGAGCTGGAGAAGGGAGAGGATCATGGGACGGGAGGCCTAGAGAGAAAGAAAGAGGGAGGGGAGCACCAGAGGGAGATGGAAAGTAGGCAAGGAGTGATTCTGAGTGGGACAGAGAGAAAAAAAGAGAAAGAAGGGGGGGGAAGATAGATAAATAAATAGGTAGGTAGATAGATAGATAAATAAATAAAGGATGGGGTAAGAAGGGGAGAAGGGGCATTAACGGAAGTTAGAGAAGTAAATGTTCATGCCATCAGGTTGGAGGCTACCCAGCCGGTATATAAGGTGTTGTTCCTCCAACCTGAGGGTGGCTTCATCTCAACAGTAGAGGAGGCCATGGATAGACATATTGGAATGGGAATGGGAGATGGAATTAAAATGTGTGGCCACTGGGAGATCCTGCTTTCTCTGGCAGACTGAGCATAGGTGTTCAGCGAAACGGTCTCCCAGTCTGCGCCGGGTCTCATCAATATATAAAAGGCCACACCGGGAGCACCGGACACAGTATACCACACCAGCCGACTCACAGGTGAAGTGTCACCTCACCTGGAAGGACTGGCTGGGGCCCTGAATGGTGGTGAGGGGGGAAGTGTAAGGGCAGGTGTAGCACTTGTTCCACTTACAAGGATAAGTGCCGGGAGGGAGGAGGGGGCACTCCTTGCCTGTTCTCCATCTTCCTCTGGTGCTCCCCTCCGCTTTCTTTCTCCATAGGCCTCCCGCCCCATGATCCTCTCCCTTCTCCAGCTGTGTATCCCTTTTGCCAATCAACTTTCCAGCTCTTAGCTTCATCCCTCCCCATCCTGTCTTCTCCCATCATTTCAGATCTCCCCTCCCCCCCACTTTCAAATCTCTTACTATCTCTTCTTTCAGTTAGTCCTGACGAAGGGTCTCGGCCTGAAGCATTGACTGTACCTCTCCCTATAGATGCTGCCTGGCCTGGAAGGTGACAGTAACTCAAATAACCACACGTTATAACAGTGGTGTGCGGAAGAGCATCTCTGAATGCACAGCACATCAAACCTTGAAGTGGGTGGGCCACAACAGCAGGAGAGCACGAACATACACACAGTGGCCACTTTCTCAAGCACAGGAGATTCCCAGTAAAGTGGCCATCGAGTGTATTTTCAACTGAAGTTAGTCAATCTTCCAACTGCTTCCCACCCGCTGTGAAGGAGTCCAGGGTGGCGCTGCCCTTGTCCTCCTCCTGCCTGTGTGAGCTTGATCCTCACCAACTGGCACGGCCGTTCCTGTGTAACTATTTGCAAAAAGGGTTCTGCTGGCTGATACAAACCTTGGGAGGCAGTGAGAGAAATGCAAAGTCTTTCGTGAGGCTGACAGAAGAGAGGCAGCGAGCTGGCGGACTTCCTGAAACGTTTTCCTGGAGCCCTCCCTCTGAATTCCTGGCTGGCCCAACTCAGAAACTGGTCGGCATACAGTCATCGGCTGACTTTGTTTAAATGAGTTAACCAGCCAGACTTCTGCCCAACAGCAGTCCCTTCTGTACACCCAGAGGAATTCTACTGTGGTGATTTAAAGTTACAGTGCCCCCGCCACATGCTGGCACCCACAGAGGGCGCTGATCTCCATAAAATGAGGTCTGCAAGTCTCAACCTGGCTCATGTGGACAGACCTCGCAAACCTTCCTTGCAACGATTTCTATTGCAGCCAAACCCGTTTCCTGACAGCTGGCCAAAGAATGTTCCAGAAACCTCTTCTGACTCTAAAATATTATTTTCAAGTGAAGTTTCAGCCAGTCTTCCAAATGTTTGCTAAAGTCTCCACATCTGTTCTGTGGGACCCCAGCCTAACACTGCTCTCGTCTTCCTTCAGAGTCCCCTGCCTCGCACTGGCTGTCTGCCCTCTCCCTCCTCTTCTTCCAGCAGCTGCTGCACCTCAATCCCCTTCTCATCACCCAATCAGCCAAGTACCTCCCTCCCAACCATGGTCCAGCCAATTCTCTCTTCCCTTCTGAATCCCTCCCCTTCCATCTCACTCTCTCTTTCAGTTTCTCTCTCCTTCTATCTCTGCTTCTGACTTTCTCTCATCTTCCATTTTTCTCTCTCTTTCTATTCTCACTGTCTCCTTCTCTCTCTCTCCTGTCTCCCACTCCTTCCAACTCCCTCTCCTTCCATTTTTCTCTCTTTCTGTCTCTCTCTCTCCTGTCACTAACTCTCTCTTCTATCTCACTCTTCTTCATCTGTCTCCTTACATCTTTCATCTCTCCTTCCATCTCTCTCTCCTCCCATTTCTCTCCATTTCTGCTTCCATATTCCTCTCCCTGTCTCTCTCCCTTTCCTTCTCTCTCCTTCCATCTTCCTTCCTTCTGTCTCCTTGTCTTCCATCACTCATTCCGTTTCCCTTTCTTTCCATCTTACTCTCTCTTTCTGCCTCTCTCTCCTTCCATCTCTCTCGCTTCTCTCATCTCCATCTCTCTCACTCTTTATCACCTTTCTCACACCCCCTCTCTCTGCATGCTCACTCACACTTTCCTTCCCTCTCTCCACATTCTCATTCACATCCTCCCTCTCTCTCTCTCTCCTTTCTCACTCACATCATTCCTCTCGCTCTCTTGGCATTCTCACTCATGACTTCCCTCTCTCTCTCTCCCCTTTTCACTCAATCCTTCCTTCAATCTCCCCTTTCAACTCATACCTCTGTCTCTTTCTCTCTCACACCTTCCCTCTCTACCTCTCCCTTTCTAACTCACACCCACCTTCTCTCTCTCTCTCGCATTACTTTCTCATTCACACCTTCCCTTCTCTTTATCTCCCCTTTCTCATTCATAACCTCCCTCTCTCTCTACTTTCTCATTCACACCTTCCCTTCTCTTCACTTCACCTTCATCACTCACATCTTCCCCTCTCCACCACCCCATTCTCACTCATTCCTTCCCACTATTCTGAGGTTGTGTCTCCCACAATTTGAAATATCTTCACATCCACTCTGTCAATGCCTTTCAACATCCGATAGGGTTCAATCAGGACACCCCTCATTCTTCTGAATTCCAGTGAATACAGGCCCAGAGCTATCAAATACTCTTCATATGACAAGCCATGTGAGGCTTCAAATGCTAACATCACATTTGCCTTCCTCACCACGATTCAACCTGTAAATTAATATTTCGGGAATCCTGCACAATGACTCCTAAGTCCATTTGTACCTCAGTTTTTTGTATTCACTCTTCATTGAGAAAATAGTCAATTTTAATTTCTTCTACCAAAGTGGATGACCATACAATTCCTGACACTGTATCCCATCTGCCATTTCTTTGGCTAATCTGTCTAAGTCTCTCTGTAGCCTCTCTACTTACTAAAAACTACCTGCCCCTCCAACTATCTTCATACCACCTGCAAACTTTGCAACAAAGCCATCAATTCCATTATACAAATCACTGACATATAACATAATCAGTCCCAACACAGACCCCTATGTAACACCACTAGTCACTGGCAGCCAGCCAGAAGAGGTTCCCTTTATTCCACTCTTTAACCCCTGACAATCAGCCACTGTTTATCCATGCTTGAATCTGTCCTGTAATACCATGGGCTCATAGCCTGTTAAGCAGCCTTGTGTACCACACCTTGTCAAAGGCCTTTTGCAAATCTATGTACGCAACATCAAATAATTCTCCTTTGTCTATCCTGCTTGTTACTTCTTCAAAGAATTTGAACAGATTTGTCAAGCAAGGTTTTCTCTTGAGGAAACCATGCTAATTACAACCTATTTTATTATACACCTCCAAATACCCTGAGACCTCATCCTTAATAATCATCTTTAACACCTTCCCAAATTTGAGGTCAGCCTAACTGCTTCTAGTTTCCTTCCTTCTGCCTCTCTCCCTTCTTGAAGAGTGGAGTGACATTTGCAATTTTCCAGTCTTTGGGAACCATTCCAGAACCTAGTGATTCTTGAAAGATCATTACTAATGCCTCCACGATCTCTTCAGCCACCTCTTTCAGAACCCTGTGGTGCACACCATCAGGTCCAGGTGGCTTATCTACCTTCAGACCATCAGATTTCCAAGAATCTGCTCTCTAGTTATGGTAACTTCATACACTTCATTCCCCTGACTGCTGGAGCTTCCACCACACTGCTACTGTATTCCACAGTGAAGACTGATGCAAAACACTTATTCAGTTCATTTGTCATTTTGTTTTCCCCCATTACTACCTCTCCAGTATCATTTTCCAGTGGTCCAATATCCACTCTCGCCTCTCTTTTACACTTTATGTATCTGAAGAAATATTCGGTATCTTCTTTATTATTATTGGCTAGCTTGCTTTTGCATTCCATCTTTACCTTCATAATGACTTTTTTAGTTGCCTTCTGTTGGCTTTTAAAAGCTTCCCAATCCTCTAACTTCCCACTAATTTTTGCTCTATTATATGCCCTACCTTTGGCTTTCATATTGAATTTGACTTCTCTTATTAGCCGCTGTTTCCTTTGGAATACTTTGCCTATGGAATGTAAATATCCTGTGCCTTCTAAATTGATTCCAGAAATTCCAGCCATTACTGCTGTGCTGTCAGCCCTGCCATTGTTGTTTTCCAATCAATTCCGGCCAACTCTTCTCTCATATTCCCTTTAATTCCATTTAATCCACTGTAATACTACCATATTTGACTTTTGTTTCTCCTCAAATTTCAGGGTAAATTTCATCATATGCTCAGTCTCCCCTAAGGGTTCTTTTACCTTAAGCTCTCTAATCAATTCTGTCAATCCCTAATCACTTTATTGCACAACGCCCAATCCAGAATAGTTGATCCTCTCATGGGCTCAAGCACAAGCTGCTCTGAAAAGCCATCTCATTGGCACTGTAGAAACTCCCCTTCCTGTAATCTAGCACCAGCTGAAGTTTCCCGATCTACCTACATATTGAAGTCCCCCAAGACCATTGTAACCTTGCCCTTTTGGCATGGATTTTCTATCTCCCATTATAATTTGTAAGCCACATCCTTACTACTGCTTGGGGTCTGTATACAACTCCCAGCAGGGTCTTTTTACCCCTGTAATTCCTTAGCTCTATCCGCAATGATTCAACACCATCTAACCCCATGTCACCTCTTTCTAATGGTTTGATTTGATTTTTTTATCAACAGAGCAATGCCACCCCCTCTGCCTTCCTGCCTATCCTTTCGATACAATGTGTATCCCTGGACATTAAACACCCAGTTATAATCTTCCAGCCGTGATTCAGTGATACCAACAGCATCATACCTGCCAATCTGCAACAGTGCTACAAGTTCATCTACCTTATTCCATATACTGTGTGGATTCAAGCACACCTTCAGTCCTGCCAATTTTTTTCACCTTGTACATGGCAACTCATCCTGTTGACTGCAAGTTTTCCCTGTCAACAGCCTCTCTTCACTACACATTGTTTCTGTTTGTAAACTAGATGCCTCATCTTCAACACCATTATCTGCCTTTCCTACAATACTTCTTGAGTTTCAGTGAGATCCCCGCTCATTCTTCTAAACTCCAGTGAGTACAGGCCCAGAGCCTTCAATCGCTCCTCACAAGTTAACCCTTTAATTCCTGGAATCATTCTCATGAACCTCATAAATGTTCTTTTAAAACAAAATTGGAATTAAAAACTTAGTCTCCGAAACAGTAACCATGAAATGACTGTGCACAAACCCCTCTCTCTGTAAACATCCTGGTGCAATCAGCCAGCTCCAACACCCTCCCTAACATAGAGGACATTTTCACAAGGTGGTTCCTCAAGAAAGCAGCACCCATCATTAAGAACTTCCGTCACCCAGGACATGCCCTCTTCTCATTGCCACCATTAAGGAGGAGGTACAGGAGACCGAAGACACACATTCAATGTTTCAGTAACATCATTTTCCCCTCTGCAATCAGCTTTCTGAATGGACAACGAATTCATGTACAGTATCTCAATTCCTCTTTTGTACTGTTATTTTTTTTGTAATTTTTAATAATTTTTATCCCTTATATTGTACTGCTGCCACAAAAGAATTTCACGATAATGACAAAAAAATCAGATTCTGTTTCTGATTCAGTCCTGTGCTACCTCATGCATCACTCTTTGTCCACAGTATGTCGATGATATCGCTTCAATTTTCTGATCCGTGATTTTAATTCCATGTGGTCAATCTCAGCCCTTCCCTTCTCTTCTTCAGGGGATAGGTCAGTGACCAGTATTCTCTAATGAATCCACAGATTGTACCTCTATGTGATCCATAGACATAGAAACATAGAAAACCTACAGCACAATACAGGCCCTTTGGCCCACAATGCTGTGCTGAACATGTCCTTGCCTGAGAAATTACCTAGGGTTACCCATAGCCCTCTATTTTTCTGAGCTCCATATACCTGTCGAAGAGTCTCTTAAAAGACCCTATCGTATCTGCCTCCACCACTGTCGCCGGCAGCCCATCCCACACACTCACCAGTCTGTGTTAAAAACTTATCCCTGATATCTCAGCCCTTCCCTTCTCTCGTTCAGAGACAGTTAGTGGTTACCCACTAACCACCCCACCTTGACTGTGCCCCTTCCCACCTTCTGTGAGGATGGTAAACAGTCACTGTAAAGTGATGCGCTGACCGCTACTCTACCATGCCACCCAGGGGTGGAGGCACCAGAAGCACTGTGGAAAGAACAGAGGGCGTGCTGAAATCCATGCTGGGTTGGGGGCTGGCCCCTGCAGACTGGCTCTCCTGTTGGAGCTGCTCACTGATATATGCTCTCTGGAAGATAAAATGAATTGTGTTCATCCATGCCTGACCCAGTGGGAGTTGAAGAACTGCTGTGTGCTCATTCTTACAGAAACATGGCTCCAGGACAACATCTCATGCACCATCGATCTTCAATTCATAACACTCAGACACTTATAGTAATATTATTTTTGTAACTATATATTCTGGCCCGTAACTATCTGTGCTGTATGTGCCTTGGCCTCAGAGAGCAATGTTTCATTTAGCTGTGTACATGTGTATGGTTGTAAGACAAATCAACTTCAACTTGGACTTGAACTTGTGCTGACCTTTTCCTCCCAGTCCATCTCATTCCAGCCACAGGTTCTCCTCGCCATTTCCAACAGCCTACTGGAAGCCTCATGCTCCATAGTTCTGCACAGTTCCATCAAAATCCCACCTTCAGACACACAGAACACAGAACAGCACAACCACAGGCTCTTCAGCTGTAATGTCTGTGCCAACCATAATGCCAAACTAATCCCATCTGCCTGCACGTGCCCATTCTTCAATTCCCTGTCCATTCATGTCAAAATTCTCCTTAAATCCTGCCATCTTACTTGCCTCTGCTGCCTCTCCTGCCACCCCGTTCCAGGCACCCACCACTCACCGAATGAGAAACTAAGCCCTCAACTCTCTCTTAAACATTTCTCCTTGAAGTTCTTCCCCTTGTATTTAGACCATATGATCATAAAATGAAGGAACAGAATTACAAACAAGGGAAAATCTCCAATGCTGAAAATCTGAGCAACACACGCAAAATGCTGGAGGAACCCAGCAGGCCAGGCAGCATCTATGGAAAAAGGTACAGTCAACGTTTTGGGCCGAACTCCTTCAGCAGAACAGAAATAGGCTATTCAGCCCATTGAGTCTGCTCTGCTATTTCACCATGGACGATCTATTTTCCATCTCAGCCCCATTCTCCTGCCTTCTCCCCATTTCTCTTCATGCCCTGACCAATCAGGAACCTATCAACCTCTGCCTTAAATATACCCAATGACTTGGCCTTCACAGCCACCTGTGCAATGAATTCCACAGATTCACTGCTCTACGGCTAAAGAATTTCCTCCTCATCTCCGTTCTCAAAGGACGTCTCTCTATTCTGAGGCTGTCTCCTCTGATCCTGGACTACCCCACAATAGGAAACATCCTCTCCACATCAGGCCATTCAACATTTGAAATCCCAGGGGATCATCAGCTTCTGAGATACTCAAATCACCCCATCTGCCAACAGCAGTCTTTCCATAGTCAAAGTCACTTAGATTACATTTCTTCCCCATCCTGGTGTTTGGGTTGAACAGCAAATGAAGCTCTTGACCATCTCTAAGAGCTTTTATGCATTGAGTTGCTGCTAATGTGGTAAACTATATACACCTGTCTGGACACGCCCCTCTGCTGACTGCTCCTGTGGCTCTTCCCACAGACCCCTGTATAAAGGCGATTGGGGCACTGCTCCTCCCTCAGTCTCCGAGATGCCGTGCTCCGTTTTGCTGCTAATAAAAGCCTATCATTCACTTCCTGTCTCCAAGAGTTATTGATGGTGCATCAATTTTATTAGCAGCAATTGTAAAACATGGAGAGCATTTTACGACCGGACAGACTGGACCTCGACCCCACAATCCCAGGAAGCTGGTGACGCTTTCGAACTCTGGCTAGCATGCTTCGAATCGTACCTGGAGGAGATGCATGTGACCGACCCTGCCATGATGCGCAGGGTTCTCCTCTCCAGAACCAGTCCAGGGGTCTACTCCATGATCAGAGATCAAACGGACTACTGGGGTGCGATGGATGCCCTCAAACGGCAATACCGGTGGCCAGTAAACACCGTCTACGCGAGACATCGCATAGTGGCACGGCGGCAGCGGGCCGGAGAATCGAGCACTGAGTCTGTCCGGGCCCTACGGACACTCGTGCGGGCCTGCGACTGCAGGGGAATGACGGCGGAACAGCATATGGAGCTGCTAGTAAGAGACGCCTTCGGTACAGGGGTCAGGTCAGTGTACACGCGCCAGCGGCTGCTGGAACACACTGATCTTACCTTACATTTGGTGATCGAGCTGGCCGACATGCTGGAGGCCACTCTGCACTATGCTGACGCTGTCCAGGCGCATGATCTCCTGCCGGCCCCATGGACACCGCAGACCCCGCAACCCGCCGGCGAATCGACCTCGGCTGCTGCCAGTCGCGAGTCCGTGAAGTCCCCGCAACCCGCCGGCGAATCAACCTCGGCTGCTGCCAGTCGCGAGTCCGTGAAGTCCCCGCAACCCGCCGGCGAATCAACCTCGGCTGCTGCCAGTCGCGAGTCCGTGAAGTCCCCGCAACCCGCCGGCGAATCAACCTCGGCTGCTGCCAGTCGCGAGTCCGTGAAGTCCCCGCAACCCGCCGGCGAATCAACCTCGGCTGCTGCCAGTCGCGAGTCCGTGAAGTCCCCGCAACCCGCCAGCGAATCGACCTCGGCTGCTGCCAGTCGCGAGTCCGTGAAGTCCTCGCAACCCGCCGGCGAATCGACCTCGGCTGCTGCCAGTCGCGAGTCCGTGAAGTCCCCGCAACCCGCCGGCGAATCGACCTCGGCTGCTGCCAGTCGCGAGTCCGTGAAGTCCCCGCAACCCGCCGGCGAATCGACCTCGGCTGCTGCCAGTCGCGAGTCCGTGAAGTCCCCGCAACCCGCCAGCGAATCGACCTCGGCTGCTGCCAGTCGCGAGTCCGTGAAGTCCCCGCAACCCGCCGGCGAATCGACCATAGCTGCTGCCAGTCGCGAGTCCGTGAAGTCCTCGCAACCCGCCGGCGAATCGACCTCGGCTGCTGCCAGTCGCGAGTCCGTGAAGTCCCCGCAACCCGCCGGCGAATCGACCTCGGCTGCTGCCAGTCGCGAGTCCGTGAAGTCCCCGCAACCCGCCGGCGAATCGACCTCGGCTGCTGCCAGTCGCGAGTCCGTGAAGTCCCCGCAACCCGCCGGCGAATCGACCTCGGCTGCTGCCAGTCGCGAGTCCGTGAAGTCCCCGCAACCCGCCGGCGAATCGACCTCGGCTGCTCCCAGTCGCGAGTCCGTGAAGTCCCCGCAACCCGCCGGCGAATCGACCTCGGCTGCTGCCAGTTGCAAGTCCGTGAAGTCCCCGCAACCCGCCGGCGAATCGACCTCGGCTGCTCCCAGTCGCGAGTCCGTGAAGTCCCCGCAACCCGCCGGCGAATCGACCTCGGCTGCTGCCAGTTGCAAGTCCGTGCAGTGTTACTTCTGCGGACTCGAAAAGCACCCCCGACAACGCTGCCCGGCCCAAGAAGCTGCCTGCTCCAGCTGCGGAAAGAAGGGCCACTTCACCAAGGACTGTAAGTCCAAACCACCAGCGGGGTCGAGCAGCGTCGCATGCGAGGCATGGGGGTTGCCATCTTGCCTGCCCGCCACGTGCGAGGCATGGGGGTGGCCATCTTTGTCGGCTCCACCTCGCGTCGCCTCCAACCCACGGGTGCTTACCGGGCACCAAAATGGCGATGCAACTCTGGCCTCCGTGACCCTCGACCAAAGCGCGCTCCACACCAGCTTGCAAGGTCAATGATGGACATCCTGGTGGAGGGGCACAGGACTAGCTGCCTGTTTGACACGGGTAGCACTGAGAGTTTTATTTACCCGTATACGGTGCAACACTGCAGACTCATGACACGGCCGATAAGCCAGAAGGTCACCATGGCTTCTGGATCTCATTCCACAGACATCTGGGGGGGAAGGGTTGTGTAGCAACATTGGTGGTGCAGGGCACAGAGTATCGGGACTTTGTGTTACTGGTCATGCCTCAACTGTGTGCCCCTGTGCTATTGGGGCTCGACTTCCAGAGCCAGCTGAAAAGTGTGACAATGGAGTATGATGGGCCCCTCCCACCAATCACTGTCAGAAATCCGCAGTTCTATGTGACTTCGTCTCATACCCTGCTACTGACCACACACACACACACACACACACACACACACACACACACACACACACACACCGACCCTCACATCCCACCCAACACCATGCCTACAGCTGTGCTACTGACACCATTTGCAGCCTCTCCACCCTCAAGATCCCTCCCCCACCGCTGTTCGCCAACCTGACTCCCGACTGTAAACCTGTGGCAACTAAAAGCAGGAGGTACAGCGCGGGGGACAGGGCCTTCATTATGTCGGAGGTGCAGCAGCTGCTCAGGGAGGAGATCATTGAGCCAAGCACAAGTCCTTGGAGGGCCCAGGTGGTCGTTGTTTGGACTGGGCAGAAAAATAGGATGGTCGTGGTCTATAGCCAGACCATCAATATGTTTACGAAGCTTGACGCGTACCCCCTACCCCGCATCGCGGATATGGTCAATCAGATAGCTCAGTACAAGGTATACTTGACCATAGACCTAAAATCTGCTTACCATCAGCTCCCCATCCGCCCGGAGGACTGCCCCTACACTGCTTTTGAGGCAAGCGGCAGGCTCTATCACTTCCTGCGCGTCCCCTTCGATGTCCCGAATGGTGTCTCTGTTTTCCAGAGGGAAATGGACCGGATGGTGGACCAGTGCCAACTGAAGGCCACGTTCCCATATCTGGATAACATCACCATCTGTGGTCACAACTGGCAGGATCACGACGCCAACTTCCAACGATTTTTCCAAGCGGCCAAAGCTCTTAGCCTTACCTATAACGGACAAGCGTGTGTTCGGAACCATCCAACTTGCTATCCTTGGGTGTCGTGGAGAACGGAGTCATTGGCCCTGATCTGGACTGTATGAGCCCTCTGTTGGAACTCCCTCTTCCCACCACCCTCAGAGCCCTCAAACGGTGCCTGGGCTTCTTTTCTTATTACGCCCAATAGGTCCCTCACTACACAGACAAGGCCCACCCCCGGTCAAGTCCACTGCATTTCCACTCTCAGCTGAGACCCGCGAGGCCTTCAGCCGCATTAAAGGGGATATTGCTAAAGCAACGATGCATGCGGTGGACAAGACCATTCCCTTCCAAGTAGAGAGTGATGCCTCCGACTTCGCGCTGGCTGCTACCCTCAATCAGGCAGGAAGGCTGGTAGCATTCTTCTCCTGTACCCTTCAAGGCCCTGAAATTCGGCACTCCGCAGTGGAGAAAGAAGCCCAGGCCATAGTGGAAGCTATTAGGCACTGGAGGCACTATCTCGCCGGCAAAAAGTTCACCTTGCTGACCGACCAGCGCTCAGTTGTGTTCATGTTTAGCAACCAACAGCAGGGCAAAATCAAAAATGATAAAATTTTGAGGTGGAGAGTAGAACTCTCCACCTACAACTTTGGCATCCTGTACCGGCCTGGAAGGCTCAATGAGCCCCCTGATGCCCTATCCCGGGGAGCGTGTGCCAGCGCACAGCTCGACCAGCTATACGCCCTCCATGCAGATCTTTGCCACCCGGGGGTCACCCGGCTTTACCATTTCGTGAAAGCCCGGAACCTGCCTTACTCCCTTGATGAAATCAGGACGATTACCAGGGACTGCCAAGTCTGCGCTGAGTGCAAACCGCACTTGTATCATCCTGAAAAGGCACAACTTTATCAAGGCCACCCACCCCTTTGAGCGACTGAGTGTCGACTTTAAGGGCCCCCTTCCCTCCACCGACCGCAATGTCTACTTTCTTAACATAATCAACGAGTACTTGCAGTTCCCCTTTGCCATCCCCTGCCCTGATACCATTGCCATGTCCGTCATAAAAGCCCTATGCCAGCTCTTCACTCTGTTCGGATATCCCTGCAATATCCACAGTGATAGAGGGTCCTCATTTATGAGTAGCAAGCTGTGCCAATACCTGCTTGCTGGGGGTATTGCTACTAGTAGGACCATGAGCTATAATCCCCGGGGGAATGGACAGGTGGAGAGGGAAAATGCCACGGTGTGGAAGGCCACACTCTTAGCCCTTAGGTCAAAGGGATTGCCGGTCTCTCGCTGGCAGGAGGTCCTCCCCAAAGCATTCCACTCCATCCGCTCCCTGTTATGTACGTCCAACAATGCCACCCCTCATGAGCGACTCTTTTCTTTTCCCAGGAATTCTGCCACTGGGACCACCCTACTGGCTTGGCTGATATCCCCAGGGCCGGTGCTGCTCCGGAAACATGCGAGGAGCAATAAATACTCCCAGATGGTCAAGAGTGTTGACCTACTTCATGCGAACCCCCAGTATGCCTATGTGGTCTTACCTCATGGGCGGGAGGACACGGTCTCCATCCAAGACCTGGCACCCGCAGAAGCACCAGACATTGGTGAGTTCCCTACCCCGAACACTCCACGGTGACTATGAACCCGTACCCACCGATGTATATACCCATGAGACACCGCGCACACCAAGCCCTACACAGACTACTCACGACACTCCCATACTGGGCACCACGCACACGCATGAGGGGTTACTGATGCCTAATGGGCTGGCACCTCAAGTCAGGCTGGAGCCAGCACAACCACTGTCACCGGTACAATCACCACCGGTGCTATGTAGATCGCAGCAGCAGACTCGACCTCCTGATAGACTTGATCTGTAAATATACTTGCAAGAAACTTTGCCTCGTGGGGACTCTCTTTTAAAACAAAGTGGGGTGAATGTGGTAAACTATGTATACCTGTCTGGACACGCCCCTCTGCTGACTGCTCCTGTAGCTCCACCCACAGACCCCTGTATAAAGGCGATTGGGGCACTGCTCCTCCCTCAGTCTCCAAGATGTCGTGGTCTCTTTTGCTGCTAATAAAAGCCTATCGTTCACTTCCTGTCTCCGAGAGTTATTGATGGTGCATCAGCTACATGATTGGCTGATTAGATATTTGCATTAGCGAGCTGTTGTAAAGGTATACCTAATAAAGTGGCCACTGAGTGAAAATGAGGTGAACTTTGTTCTTTTGTGGCAGCAATACAACGTAGGCATAACAAAGGAAAAAATGAGTGAGATAGGACTTTCCTCTTTGGAGCAAAGGAGGATGAGAGGTGGCTTGATAGAGGTGTACAAGATGATAAGAGGCATAGATCAAGTGGATGGCCAGAGACTTTTTCCCAGGGTGGATATGGCTAATACGAGGAGGCATAATTTTAAGGTGACTGGAGGAAAGTATAGGGGGGATGTCAGAGGTAGATTTTTTTTACAGAGAGTGTGGTAGGTGTGTGGAGGCAGATACATTAGGGACATTTAAAAAACTCTCAGATAGGCACAGAGGTGATAGAGAAATGGAGGACTGTATGCGGGGAGGGTTAGATTGATCTTGGAGAAGGTTAAAAGGTTGCATAACATCAACTGTGCTCCCGTTCTATGTTATGTTCCATGTTCCATATTCTATGTTTCATGCCCTATGTTCTATGTCCTTTATTCGATGTCCTATGCTGTATGTTCCATGTTCTATGTTGTGTTCCATGTTCCATATTCTATGTTTCATGTTCTATGTCCAAAGTTCTATGCCCTTTGTTGTATGTTCCATGTTCTACGCTCACATACTTCGTCATCTCCAGGAGTCAGCACTATTGATGGAGGAGCAACCGGGATCTCAGTGACCATTCGGCTGCAGCCACCTCACGCAGAGTGACCTCTTCCAATCTTGGTCTCCGCTTGTGGGACCAGCGTTAGTTGCCACCCCTCCAGCACTGTCTGAGAATCTGGAATCAACTCCCTACAGCAGGCTGGAGGATTGCCCAAACTGTCAGCAATGAAGTCAATGTTTTTTTTTTAATTTGGAGAGCGTGGAAGGGGAGATGGTGCCAAGTCCTTCGTTGGCTGGAACACAGAACACAGGATCCAGGAAGTGGGCCTCAAGCTGTTTAAACAACAGCGAGGCCACCTTTTCAACTTTGTTGCTTTTTAGAGTCATCAAGCACCACAGCACAGAAATTGGACCTTCAACCTGTCTTGTCTGTGTTGAATCACAACTCTGCCTACTCCCATTGACCTGCGCCTGGACCACAGCTCTCCATATCCCCCTCATCCATATACCTGTCCAAGCATCTCTTAAACACTAGAATCAAACCTACTTCCACTACTCCACTGGAAACTCGCTCAACACTCTCTCAAATTTGAGGAAGGACATTCTTGCTATTGAGGGAGTGCAGCATAGGTTCACAAGGTTAATTTTTGGAATAGCGGGACTGTCATATGTTGAAAGATAGGAGCGACTGGGCTTGTATCCACTGGAATTTAGAAGGATGAGAGGGGATCTGATTGAAACATGTAAGATTATTAAGGGATTGGACACGCTGGAGGCAGGAAGCATGTTCCCGCTGATGGGTGAGTCCAGAACTAGAGGCCACTGTTTAAGAACAAGGGGTAGGCCATTTAGAACAGAGATGCAGAAAAACTTTTTCACCCAGAGAGTGGTGGATATGTGGAATGCTCTGCCCCAGAAGGCAGTGGAGGCCAAGTCTCTGGATGCTTTCACGAGAGAGTTAGATAGAGCTCTTATAGATAGCGGGGTCAAGGGATACGGGGAGGGGGCAGGAGCAGAGTACTGATTGTGTATTATCTAAAATAAAATAAATTCACTAAAATAAGTGAATGGCGGTGCTGGCTAGAAGGGCCGAAAGGCCTACTCCTGCACCTACTGTCTATTGTCTATTGTCCACCCTCTCAGAGAAGACATTCCCCCTCAGGTTCCCCTTAAGCAGGGTCACTACAGGAACTACAGAAAATCTTACAAAAAGTAGTGGGTATAACCCAGTCTATCACGGGTAAAGCACACCCCACTATTGAGCACACCTACACAAACTCCTGTCGCAGCAAAATAGCATCCATCATCATGACGTGGTGCAGTTGGATTTTCAAGAAGGCCTTTGACAAGGTGCCACACATAAGGCTGCTTAACAAGCTACAAGCCCATGGTATTACAGGAAAGATTCTAGCATGGATAAGGCAGTGGCTGATTGGCAGGAGGCAAAGAGTGAGAATAAAGGGGGCCTTTTCTGGTTGGCTGTTGCACATGGTCTATGTTGGGACTGATTTTTTCTTTACATTATATGTCAATGATTTAGATGATGCAATTGACGGCATTGTTGCAAAGTTTGCAGGAAGTAGGTACAGAGGGGATGTCAGGGGTAAGTTTTTTTACGCAGAGAGGGGTGAGTGCGTGGAATGGGCTGCCAGTGACTGTGGTGGAGGCAGATATGATAGAGTCTTTTAAGAGACTCCTGGATAGGTACACGGAGCTTAGAAAAATAGAGGGCTATGAGTAACCCTAGGTAATTTCTAAAATAAGGACATGTTCGGCACAGCATTGTGGGCCGAAGGGCCTGGAATGTGCTGTAGGTTTTCTATGTTTCTATAATATAAAGATTAGTGGAGGGGCAGATATTTTTGAGGCCATACAGAGACTAGAGAAGAACAGACAGAATATGAGAAAAGGCAAAAAGTGGCAGATGCAATACGATGTTGGGAAGTGTATGGTCATGAACTTTGGTAGAAGAAATGAAAGGATTGAGTATTTTCTAAATGCAGAGAAAATACAAAAAAAGTGATGTGCAAAGGGTCTTGGGAGTCCTTGTACAGGATTCACTAAAGGCTAATTTTCAGGTGAGTCTGTGGTGAAGAAGGCAGATGTAAAGTTAGCATTCATTTGAAGAGGACTAGAATATAAAATCAAGGATGTAATGTTGAGACTTTATAAAGCTCTGGTGAGGCCTCTTTTGGAGTATTGTGAGCAGCGTTAGCCCCTTATCTTAGAAAGGATGTGTTAAAATTGGAGATGGTTCAAAGGATGTTCACAAAAATGATTCCAAGATAAACCAGCTTGGCATATGAAGAGCCTTCAATAGACAATAGACAATAGACAATAGACAGTAGGTGCAGGAGTAGGCCATTCGGCCCTTCTAGCAAGCACCACCATTCACTGTGATCATGGCTGATCATACACAATCACTACCCCATTCCTGCCCTCTCCCCATATCCCTTGACCCCGCTATCTATAAGAGCTCTATCTAACTCTCTCTTGAAAGCATCCAGAGACTTGGCCTCCTCTGCCTTCTGGGGCAGAGCATTCCATATATCCACCACTCTCTGGGTGAAGAAGTTTTTCCGCATCTCTGTTCTAAATGGCCTACCCCTTATTCTTAAACTGTGGCCTCTAGTTCTGGACTCACCCATCAGCGGGAACATGCTTCCTACCTCCAGCGTGTCCAATCCCTTAATAATCTTATATGTAATATCTAATATTTCTAATATCTAATATCATTTATGTAATATCTAATAATCTTCTATGGCTGTGGGCCCGTATTCACCGGAATTCAGAAGAATGAAGGGTGATCTACTTGAAGCCTATCAAATGGTGAAAGACCTTGATAGACTGGATGTGGAGGGGATATTTCCTACGGTGGGAGTACCGAAGATCAGAGGATAGAGCCTCAGAATAGAGGGGCTTTATGTAGAACTGAGATGAGGAGCTATTTCTTTAGCCAGAGGGTGGTGAATTTGTGGAATTAATTGCCACAGGCAGCTCTGGAGGCACAGTCACTGAGTATATTTAAGGCAGAGGTTGATAGATTCTCGATCGTTCAGGGCATGAAGAGATACAGGGAGAAGGCAGGAGTTTGGGCCTGAGAAGAAAAATGGATCAGCCATGATGAAATGGTGGAGCAGACTTAATGTGCCAAATGGCCTGACTCAGCTCTTATATCGTATAGTCCTATGAACTTCTCAGGGGCATTCACCATCCAGGTCATCCTCTCTCCTCGTTGTTGCCATAAGGAAGGAGGTACAGGAGCTTCAGGTCCCACACCACCAGGTTCAGGAACAGTTATTACCCCTCAACCATCAGGCCTTTAACCAGAGGCGATAACCTCATTCAAATTCATTCACCCCCATCACGGAACCATACCAACAACATATGGGCTCACTTCAAGGACTCTTCATCTCATGTTCTCGATATTAATTGCCTACTTAATTATTATTATTTCTACCTTCTTGTGGTTGCATGGTTTGTTGTCCTTTGCACATTGGTTAAACGCCCAAAATCGTGCGATCCTTCATTGATTCTATTATCGTTATTATTCCATTATGAGTTTCCTGAGGATGGCCACAAGAAAGTAAAATGTAAACTGGTATATTGTGATATATATGAATTTAGCAAATAAATTTACTTTGGACTTAGAACTCCACATGGACATCCCAGTGAAACTGAATCTCCCATCCACACAGTCTGCTACCTTCACTAAAGTTGGTCTCCCAGTTCAAGAGAAAGGTTGTGTATGGTTTTGGTCAACTTATCAGAGGGAAGGATTATGTACAGGTCTGGTCACTCTGTCCAAGGGAGGGATTAGGTACCAGGTTAGGATTAGGAACAGGTCTGGCCACGTCTTTAGAGGGAGGGTTTATGTACAGGTCTGATAAATTGGTTAGGTTTAAAATGTGTACAGTTATGGTCACCTGGTTAGAGGGAAAGAGTGTATGTGGTTTTCATCTCCTGGTAAAAGGGAAGGATTGTGTATGGGTTTGGTCACACTGTTAGAGGGAAGGATTGTGTATGGGTTTGGTCACCTGGTTAGAGGGAAGGATTGTGTATGGGTTTGGTCACACTGTTAGAGGGAAGGATTGTGTATGGGTTTGGTCACACTGTTAGAGGGAAGGATTGTGTATGGGTTTGGTCACACTGTTAGAGGGAAGGATTGTATATGGGTTTGGTCACACTGTCAGAGGGAAGGATTGTGTATGGGTCTGGTCACCTGGTTAGAGGGAAGGATTGTGAATGGGTTTGGTCACACTGTTAGAGGGAAGGATTGTGGATGAGTTTGGTCACCTGGTTAGAGGGAAGGATTGTGGATGAGTTTGGTCACCTGGTTAGAGGGAAGGATTGTGTATGGGTTTGGTCACCTGGTTAGAGGGAAGGATTGTGAATGGGTTTGGTCACACTGTTAGAGGGAAGGATTGTGAATGGGTTTGGTCACACTGTTAGAGGGAAGGATTGTGGATGAGTTTGGTCACCTGGTTAGAGGGAAGGATTGTGAATGGGTTTGGTCACACTGTCAGAGGGAAGGATTGTGTATGGTTTTGAGCACCTGGTTAAAGGGACGGATTGTGAATGGATTTGGTTACAGTGTTAGATGGGATGATTGTGAATGGTTTTGGACACCTGATTAATGGAAAATGTAATGGAACGGGAAAGAGTGCAAAGACGATTTACAAGAATTGCATCAGGACTCGAGGGATGGTTTTATAGGGAGACCCTGGGCAAGCCTGGACTTTACTCCTTGGAAGCAAAGAGTCTGAGAACTTACAGAGGTGTACAAAATCATCACAGAGTAAATGCACACAGAAATGAAATCTCGGACTAGAGGCAGAGGTTTCAGTTGAGAGGGGTAGTTGAAAAGGACCCTGAGGACAAATCCTTCAGGCAGAGGGTGTGAGTGTATGTGATGAGTTGGGTATAATTCAGTTACTTATTTAACGATACTGTCCCTACTGGCCCTTTAAGCTGCAGCACCCCAGCAAACGCGGTACCCCGATTAACTCTCACCTAATGATAGGACAACCTACAGTAACCAATTCAGCTACCGGGTGTGTCTTTGGACTGTAGGAGGAATGTGGAGCACCCAGAGGAAACTCACACAGGCCGTGGGGAGGATGGACAGAGATGCCTTACAGAATGATGCTGGAATTGAACTCCCAGCTGAGGAACACGCTGAGCTGGAATAATATTGTCTAACTGCTACACTACCATGACACCAGAGAAAAAGAAACACTTGGACACTACGTACATCACCAGGAAAGTGTGAGATCAATAATTCCCACCCTTGACCAATGCTATTAAGCAAGAGGTCTCTGGACCACAGGCTGTGAATCCCTGGATAAGGGCCAAATGTGAGCAAACAAGACTAGCCCGGATTGGAATCTTGGTCAATGTGGTCCAATTGGTCAGCATGGGCCAGATATGTGCTTTGGCACTCTAAGTGTATAGAGTAATAGAACATGGAACAGTATGGGACAGGAACAGGCACTTTGGGCCACAATATCTGCAATGAACAAATTTCACTAAATTTCTTCTAGCCTCACATGCTGCATACTCCCCCTTCCCTAAACACAAATGTTTCTGTCAAAGATTCTCTAAAACATATCTATCATACACACCATTTTCACTACAAGTCATGGCAGCCCATTCCTCAGTCAAAAAAAAAAACCCTTGCAACTGCCGTAAACATTTCCCCTCTCGCCTTAAATGTATTCCCTCTATTCCCTCCAGTACTTAACCTTTTGACTCAGGGGAGAGAGGACAGTGAATACTGAACACTTCAGTACAGGAACAGGCAATGTGACCCACAATCTTCCATTAAACTAATGGACTAAATTAACTAATCTCTTCTACTTGTCCATTGTCCCTATCCCTCCATTCTACATTCATGTACATGTACATCACATGTGGATTCAAGCGAATCCCTACATTCATGTGGCTTTCTAAGAGCCTCATAAAGATGTCTATCGTGTGTGCTTCCAGCACCAGGCCAGACATACACAGACCAGGAGAGATTTCCTCACCCAGAGGGTGGTGAACCCTTGGAATGCCATCTCTTTGACCTCCTACCACCGGGTGGAGTGTACCACAGTTTGGAATGAGGGTTGTTAGGCTGGGTAACAGCTTCTTGCCCCAGACTATGAGACTTCTGAGCAGTCTGCTATCACCTTGCACACAGCGCCAGAAACAGTAAAGATGCGTATATTTAACTGTCTGGCCACTGGACCTTGAGGCCAGTGGTCCCCGATTCGAATCCAGTTGGCTCCTTGCCTGCTTTCCATCTGTGCTGGGTTGTGTGTTGAGTGAAAAGAAACAGACAGACACTAAGGAAATGGCAAAGGTTGTTGTCTGATGCTCAACAAGGTGCAGAGAGGAACAACATTTAACCTCGTTTTGTATCTGCACTTTATGGCAACGTGTACATCTACAGAATACTTTTTATCCATTAATATTGTTTGTGTTTAAGTGTTTATAATTGTATTATATATTAATTATATTGTATATATTGTAATATAAAGTGTATTATTTGTGTTTAAGTATATATAAAATCTTTTCCACCTTGGGTTCGAGGAACATTGTTTCATTTAGAAGTATACCTGTGAGCAGTTGAATAACTATGAACTCAAACGTGAGTTCTCCCCCCTCGGAGGCTTGTAGAATCTCAGAGTTTATTCAGGCAGAGATTTTTGAGTATGAGAGGAACTGAGGAACAAGAGGTGGTTGAAGATTGGTGTTATTTGTCACATGTACACTGTGGGCAGTTTTTCATTGCACTTCTTTGTTGTATTGTGAATACCTGCAGGAAAATGAATCTCAGGGTGGAATGGTGACACATTCAGAAGGCACTTTGATAATAAAGCAACACAGTCCAAGAACGTGCTGGGGACAGCACGCAAGTGTCACCACGCTTGCTCCCAGCCTCACCATGGAACACCCACAACTCACTAACCCTAACCGGTACGTCTTCGAACTGTGGGAGGAAACCCACACTGTCACAGGCAGAACGAGGAAACTCCTTACAGACAGCAGCGTGAATCGAACCGCAATCACTGCTCCTGTAAAGCATCATGCTACAATCAGTGAACAGCACAACAGTTTGACCTTATCCTGCTCCGATTTCTTCTATACCTTGAGTTTAACAGGGAGTTTTACAGCATTGGAACAAGCCAACTCATCCATGCTGACAATCGTAACCAGTGAGCCAAACCCACCTGCCTGCATTTGGTACCACCCTTTTGTCCCACTCCCTTCAGGGAGGAGGCTACATAGAATCTACACCAGACTCAACAACAATTCCTTTCCCCAAGCAGCTCCACCCATCCACACCCCCAACCACCACTACTTTATCATTCCCTGTCAGAGTCACTTTATGCACAGGCACTCCTGTACCTAGTGTCACTCTATGGACATATGATCAATCTATGTATATGTATTTACATTTATTGTGTTCTTTATCTTATTGTGTCTTTTCTGATGCATCGGATCCGGAGTAACAATTATTTCATTCTGCTTTACACTTGTGTGCTGGAAATTACATTAAACAATATACGGACTATTTTCTAAATGAGGAGAAAATCCAAAAACCTGAGATGCAAAGGGACTTGGGAGTCCTTGTGCAGACCACACTAAAAGTTAACTTACATATTGAGTTAATGGTGAGGAAGGCAAATGCAATGTTAGCATTCATTTTCAAGAGGTCTAGAATACAAGAGCAGGGATGTGATGCTGAGGCTTTATAAGGCACTGGTGAGGCCTCACCTTGAGTATTGTGAACAGTTTTGGGCTCCCCGTCTAAGAAGAGATGTGCTGACATTGGAGAGGGTCCAGAGGAGGTTCAGAAGGATGATGCCAGGAATGAAAGGGTTATCATACAAGGAACATTTGATAGCTCTGGGTCTGTATTTGGTGTAATTCAGAAGCATAAGTGGGGATTTCATTGAAACTTTTTTTAATGTTGAAAGGTCTAGACAGAGTAGATGTGGAGAGTATGTTTCCCATGGTGGGGGAGTCTAGGACAAGAGGGCACAGCTGCAGGATAAAGGGATATCCATTTAAAACAGAGATGCTGAGAAATTTCTTTAGCCAGAGGGTGGTGAATTTGTGGAATTTGTTACCACAGACAGTTGTGGATGCCAGGTTGTTGGGTGTATTTAAGACAGAGATTGATAGGTTCTTGATTACTCAAAGCATCAAAGGTTAAGGGAGAAGGCACAATGATAATCAGAATCAGGTTTATTATCACCGGCATGTGACATCAAATTTGTCAACTTAGCAGCAGCAGTTCAATGCAATACATAATCTAGCAGAGAGAAAAAAATAAAATAATAATAAAAAATAAACAAGTAAATCAATTACAGTATGTATATTGAATAGATTAAAAATGTGCAAAAGCAGAAATAATGTATGCTTTAAAAAAGTGAGGTAGTATCCAAAGATCCAATGTCCATTTACGAATTGGATGGCGGAGGGGAAGAAGCTGTTCCTGAATCTCTGAGTGTGTGCCTTCAGCCTCTGTACCTCCTACCCGATGGTAACAGTGAGAAAGGGGGCATTCCCTGGGTGCTGGAGGTCCTTAATAATGGATGCTGCCAGGTAGGAGGTACAGAAGCCACAACCTCGAACTGTACTGTATTGGTCTTTGATGCCAATGAAGCCTTTTAGGTCATCTTTATTTGTCACATGTACATCACAGTACACAGTGAAATGAGCCATTGTATCAAATCAAGTATGATAATGATGGTCATGAGTCCTGATGAAGATTCTTGGCACAAAATATCGATTGTTTATTCCCCTCCACAGATGCTGCCTGACTTGCTGAGATCCTCCAGCATTTTGTGTGTGTGTTGCTCTGGATTTCCAGCATCTGCAGAATCTCTTGTGTTGATGAAATTGTCTTCTTGCCCCTGTAGCTGCAATACCAGCAATAGACTATGGGGGGCAGCCCTACCCATGAGAACACATTGTGCTCACCACTGTCTGCACTGGCCAGGAACTGCAGCTCCCCAGCTCCCTGCTCCCATCCACTTGGATCTGATGACTTTTAAAAGTTTCTTTAGCTGCTCCCTTCCCCTGCAACTTAGAACATGCTGGAACTGAAATAGAAGATCTTTTGCCATATTGTAGATCACTAAAGAGGACTCCATCATCCCCTGAAACTATCGAGCCATAGAGTCACAGAGCAACAGAAGAAGTGTTCACACTTGAGTCGAGTACGATCTTTTCTTGAGGGGCTGTCTATTGCTGGGTCCTCAGGTGGCTGTAGAGGCCGATCCCCCTTCATCCTGCCCCCTTCCCCACTTGCTGATCGCAACAGGACTTAATCTGGAATGCTAGGGTGGTTTTCCTTAATGGAGAGTGCCTGTGCATGACTGTGTATAACGTGGAGAGGCAGCCACCGCTCAGTCTCTGACAGATCAGGGTCAGGGTCCAGTGGCATGGAGCATAAGGCAACTGGGGACCCTTCACTGCTGCAGCCTTCCTCTGCATTCACTGCCCTTGTGAAGTGTCATCATCTCCCGCCAGCCCCATCGTCCAGGTCTTGTTTGGATCTCTCTTTGTCTGGAACGTCCCACTTCGAGCTGACCACCATGAGTGACCCACCAGGATCTAATCTCCAGACGGCATCACTCTCGGGATCTCAGGAACACATAAACCTCTCCACAACAAGGTGGTGATCCTCGATGAAAGACGGGGAGCAATGCAGCTGGGATCAAGCACTTCGGCTCTGTTAGCCCACACCAACCAACGAGCCCAGCCAACTTCCTGCATTCAGTCCATATCCCTCTGAGCCCCATCCATCTGAAGTGTGACACTTCATACCTGCCTGAACCACTGCCCCGGAAACCTGTTCCATACACTCTATGCACACAAATTCAGATTCACATTCATCCATTTTCACAGGTACATCGAAGCATACAGTGAAATCTGTCATTTATGTCAACAAGCAACACAACCTAAGGATGTGCTGGGGGCAGCCTGCACCACACCACCGAGGCCAACATAGCATGCCCACAATACTCAGCAGAACAACACAAGCAACAAGAACCAAACAAGAAAACAAAAGCAAAACAAGTCCCTTTCTCACCCACCCACTCAGCCACACAGACAGGCCATCTCCGGGCCTCAAACTCCAGGACAGTCTGCCTCCAGGCCTCAGACTCCAGGACAGTCTGCCTCTGGGCCTCAGACTCCAGGACAGTTTGCATCTGGACCTCAGCCTCAGTACAGGCCATCTCTGGGCCTCAAACTCCAGGACAGTTTGCATCTGGACCTCAGCCTCAGTACAGGCCATCTCCGGGCCTCAAACTCCAGGACAGTCTGCCTCCGGGCCTCAGACTCCAGGACAGTCTGCCTCCGGGCCTCAGACTCCAGGACAGTCTGCCTCCGGGCCTCAAACTCCAGGACAGTTTGCATCTGGACCTCAGCCTCAGTACAGGCCATCTCCG